>NW_027522847.1:0-74064 GCF_052094955.1 Ictidomys tridecemlineatus | reverse complement strand
TGAGGTGCAGAAGGACTGTTGTATAGAGCAGAAGTTGAAGATTTGGGTGCAGAAGGACTATTGCAGAATGCAGAGTTTGGAGACAGGGGTGCAGAAGGAATGATACAGAAAGCAGAGTTTGGAGACTGTGGTACAGGAGGTTCATTACAGAGAGCAGAGGTTGGAGTCTGCAGTACAGAAGGACTGTTACAGAGAGCAGAGGTTGGAGACTGGGGTTCAAAAGGACTGTTGCAGAGATTAGATGATGAAGACTGGGGTTCAGTAGGAGTGTAGCAGAGAGCAGACGTTGGAGACTGTGGTGCAGAAGGACTGATACAGAAAGCAGTGTTTGGAGACTGGAATGCAGAAGGATGGTTACAGGGAGAAGAGTTTGGAGACTGAGGTACAGAAGGACTGTTACAGAGAGCAGAGTTCGGAGACGGGGTTGCCGAAGATTCTTACAGAGAGCAGAGTTTGGAGACTTGGGTGCAGAAGGACTGTTGCAGAGAGCAGACGTTGGGAACTGGGGTGCAGAAGGAACCTTCCAGAGAGCAGAGGTTGGCAACTGGGGTGCAGAAGGACTGCAGCACAGAGCAGAGGTTGGAGACTGAGGTGCAGAAGGGCTGCTACAGGGAGCAGAGTTTGGAGACTGGGGTGCAGAAAGACTTTTACAGAGAATAGAGGTAAGAGACTGCTGTACAGAAGGACTGTTAAAGAGAGCAGAGGTTTGAGACAGGTGTTCAAAAGGATCTTACAGAGAGCAGAGTTTGGAGATTGGGGTGCAATAGGACTGATGCAGAGTGCAGAGGTTGGAGAATGGGGTGCAGAATAATTGTTGCAGATAGAAGATGTTGGATACTGAGCTGCAGAAGGCCTGTTACACAGAGCAGAGCTTGGAGACTGGGGAGCAGATGACCTTTAACTTACAGCAGAGTTTGGAGACTGAGTGGCATAAGGATCTTAAAGAGAGCAGAGGTTACTGAGGTGCCGAAGGACTGTCATAGAGAGCAGAGGTTGGAGACTGGGGTTCAGAAGGATCCTTTCAGAGAGCAGAGTTTTCAGAATGAGGTTTAAAAAAACTGTTGCAGAGAGCAGATGTAGGAGACTGGGGTGCAGAAGAACTGTTGCAGAGTTCAGAGGTTGGAGACTTGGGTGTAGAAGGATCATTGCAGAGAACATAGGGTGCAGACTGGGGTGATGAAGGAGTGTTACAGACAGCAGAATTTTGAGACTGGGGTGAAGAAGGAGTGTTATAGAAAGCAGAGTTTGGAGACTGATTTTTAGAAGGATCTTACAGAGAGCAGAGGTTGGCGACTGAGGTGCAGAAGGACTGTTACAGAGAGTACATGTTGAAGACTGAGGTGCAGAAAGACCTTTGCAAAGAGAAGAGGTTGAAGACTGAGGTGCAGAAGGACGGTTGCAGAGTGCAGAGGTTGGAGACTTGGGTGCAGGACTGTTTCACAGAGCAGAGGTTGGAGTTTGGGGTTCCAAAAACTGTTGCAGCGAGCAGACGTTAGAGACTGAGGTGCAGAAGGACTGTTACAGAGCACAGGTTGGAGACTGAGTGCAGAAGGACTGATAGAGAAAGCAGATGTTTGAGAGTGGGGTGCAGAAGGACCGTTACAGAGAGAAAAGTTTGAAAACTGCAGTACAAAAGTAATGTTCCAGAGAGCATAGGTGGGAGACTGAGGAGTAGAAGGACTGTTGCAGAGAGCAGAGGTTGGAGACTGGGGTGCAGTAGGACAATTGCAGAGTGCAGAGGTTGCAGAATGTGGTGGAGAAGGACTGTTACAGAGCAGAGTTTGGAGACTGTGGTGCAGAAGGACTGATAAAGAAAGCAGAGGTTGAAAACTCGGGTGCAGAAGGACCCTTAAAGGAAACAGAGGTTGGATACTGCAGAACATATAGCCTGTTACAGAGAGCAGTGTTTGGAGACTGGGGTGCAGCAGAAGTGTTGTAGAGAACAGAGGTACAAGACTGGGATGCAGAAGGATTGTTGCAGAGACCAGAGGTTGGAGACAACGAAACAGAAGGACTGTTACAGAGAGCAGAGGTTGGAGATTTGGGTCCAGAAGCCGTGTTGTAGAAAACAGAGGTTGGTGACTGGGGTGCAGAAGGACCATTGCAGAGAGAAGACTTGGAGACTGAGGTGAAGAAGGATTGATATAGAGAACAGAGTTTGGAGACTTGGTTGCAGTAAGACTGTTGCAGAGAGCAGAGGTTGGAGATTGAGGTGCAGCATAACTCTTGCAGAGAGCAGATGTTGGAGTTTGACTTGCAGAATCACTGATACAGAAAGCAGAGTTTGGAGACTGGGGTGAAGAAGGACCATTACAGAGAGCAGAGGTTTGAGAATACAGTACAGAAAGACTGTTACAGAGAGCAGAGTTTGGAGACTGGGGTGTAGAAGTACTGTTACAGAAAGAAAAGTTTAAAGAATGGGGTGCAGAATAAGTGTTGTAGAGAACAGAGGTTGGAGACTCGGGTGCAGAAAGACCATTGTAGAAAGCAGAGGTTGGAGACTGGGTTTCAGAAGGATCTTACAGAGAGCAGAGGTTTGACACTGAGGTGCAGAAGAACTGTTGCAGAGAGCAGAGGTTGGAGATTGGGGCGCAGAAAGACTGTTGCGGAGAGCAGAGGTTGGAGTCTGAGATGCAGAAGGAAAGTTACAGAGAGAAGAGGTTGGAGACTGGGGTTCAGAAAAACTGATAGAAAAAGCAGAGTTTCTAGACTGTGGAGCAGAAGGATCGTTACAGGGAGCAGAGTTAGGAGCCTTCAGTACACAAGGACTGTTACAGAGAGCAGAGGTTGGAGACTGAGGTGGAGTAGGACTGTGGCAGAGAGCAGATTTTGGAGACTGGTGTTCAGAAGGACTGTTGCAGAGAGCAAGGTTGAAGACTGGGGTGCATAAGGACTGTTGCAGAGAGCAGAGTTTGCAGAGTGAGGTACATAAGGACTTTTACAAAGAGCAGAGTTTGGATTCTGTGTTGCAGAAGGACTGATACAGAAAGCAGAGGTTGGAGACTTGGGATAAGAAGGACCCTTACAGAGAATAGAGGTTAAAGACTCTTGTACAGAAGAATTGTTGTAGAGAACAGAGGTTGGAGACTGGGGTGCAGAGGGACCATTGCAGAGAGCAGAATTTGAAGACTGGGGTGCAGAAGGAATGTTACAGAGAGAAGAGTTTGGAAACTGAGTTGGAGAAGGATCTTACAGAGAGAAGAGTTTGGAAACTGGGGTGCAGAAGGACTGTTGCAGAGAGCACAGTTTGGAGACTTGAGTGCAGAAGGATTGTTGCAGAGAGCAGAGTGTGGAGACTGGGGTGCCGAAGAACTGTTACAGAGAGCAGAGGTTGGAGACTTGGATGCAGAAGGCCTGTTACAGGAATAGAGTTTGGAGACTGGGGTGCAGCAGGACTGTTACAGAGAGCAGAGGTTGGAGACTTGATTGCAGAAGGACTGATACAGAAGGCAGAGGTTTGAGACTGGGGTGCAGAAGGACCATTACAGAGAGAAGTGTTTGGAAACTGCAGTACAGAAGGACTATTACAGAGAGCAGAGGTTGGAGACTGGGTTGGAGAAGAATTGTTGCAGAGATCAGATGTTGGAGACTGGGGTGCAAAAGGACTGTTGCAGAGAGTAGAGTTTGGAGATTGGGGTGTAGAAGAACTGTTACAAAGAGTAGAGTTTAGAGACTGGGGTGCAGAAGAACCGTTGCAGAGAGGTGAATTGGGAGACTGAGGTGCAGAAGGATTGTTACAGAGTGCAGTTGAAGGTTACTGGGGTACAGAAGGACTGAACCAAAGAGAAAAGGTTTGAGACTGGGGTGCAGAAGGCCTGTTACAGAGAGTAGATGTTGCAGACAGAGGTGCAGAAGGACTTTTACTAAGAGGAGAGGTTGGAGACTGGGGTGCAGAAGTATTCTTACAGAGAGGAGACGATGGAGACTAGGGAGCAGAAGGAGTGTTACAGAAAGCAGAGTTTGGAGATTGGGTTGCAGAAGAACTGTTACAGAGAAAAGCTGTTTGAGACTGGGGTGCAGAAGGCTTGTAACAGAAAGCAGAAGTTGGAGACTGAGTTGCAGAAAGACTGTTGCAGGGAGCAGAGTTTGGAGACTGGGTTTCAGAAGGACTGTTTCAGAGAGCAGAGTTTGGAGACTGCAGTACAGAAGGACTGTTACAGAGAGTAGATCTTGGAGTCTGAGCTGCAGAAGGAATGTCACAGAGAACAAAGTTTGGAAACTGGTGTGCAGAAGGATCTTATAGAGATCAGAAGTTGGAAACTGGGGTGCAGAAGGACTGTTGCAGAGAGCAGACGTTGGAGACTGGGGTGCAGAAGGATCGTTGCAGAGAGTAGAAGTTGGAGACTTGCGTGTAGAATGACTGTTGCAGAGAGCAGATGTTTGAGACTGGGGTTTAGAAGGACTTTTGCAGAGAGCAGAGGTTGGAGACTGGGGGTGCAGAAGGACCATTGCAGAGAGAATACTTGGAGACTGAGGTGCAGAAGGATTGACATAGAGAACAGAGTTTGGAGACTGGGGTGCAGAAGGACTGATACAGAGAGCAGAGTTTGGAGACTGGGGTGCAGTAGGCCTGTTACAGAGAGCAGAGGTTGGAGACTGGGTGCAGAAGGGCTGTTTCAGAGATCAGAGTTTGGACACTGGGTTGCAGAAGGATATTATGTAGAGCAGAGTTTGGAGTCTGAGGTGCAGAATGATTGTTACAGAGAGCAGAGGTTTTGACTGAAATGCAGTAGGATCATTGCTGAGAGCAGAGTTTGGAGACTGTTGTGAAGAAGGATCATTGCAGAGAGCAGAGTTTGGAGACTTGAGTGAAGAAGGACGATTGCAGAGAGCAGATATTGGAGACTGTGATGCAGAACGACTGTTGCAGAGAGCAGAGTTTGGACACTGGGTTGCAGAAGGACTGTTACACAGAGCAGAGGTTGAAGACTGGGGTGTATAAGAACTGTTGCAGAGAGCAGAGTTCGGATACTGGGGTAGAGTAGGACTGTTACAGAGAGAAGATGTTTGAGACTGAGATGCAGAAGGACTGTTACAAAGAGCAGAGGTTGGAGACTGGGGTGCAGAAAAACTGATACAGAAAGCAGAGGTTGGAGACTTGGGTTCAGAATGAACCTTAACGAGAGAAGAGGATTGAGACTGCAGTATAGAAGGACTGTTACAGAGAGCAGCGTTTGGAGACTAGGATACTGAAGGACTTTTGCAGAGAGCAGAGTTTGGAGACTGAGTTGCAGAAAGACTTTAAACGAGAGCAGAGTTTGGAGACTGTGGTGCTGAAGGACTGATACAGAAAGCAGAGTTTGGAGACTGGGGTGCAGAAGGATCTTACAGAGAGCAGAATTTAGAGACTGTGGTACAGAAGGACTGTTACAGAGATGAGAGTTTGGAGACTGGGGTGGAGAAGGACTTCTTCAGAGACTAGATGTTGGAGATTGGTGTGCAAAAGAACTGTTGCAGAGAGCTGAAGTTGGAGACTGGGGTGCAGAAGGATTTTTGCAGGAAGTAGAGGTTGGATATCACGTGCTGAAGGACTCTTGCAGACAACAGAGGTTGGAGAATGGGGTGCAGAAGGACCGTTGCAGAGAGCAGATGTTTGCGACGGAGGTTCAGAAGGATTGTTACAGAGAGCAGAGGTTGGAGACTGAGGTGAAGAAGGACTTTGACAAAGATCAGAGTTTGGAGACTGGGGTGCAGAAGGATCTTTCAGAGAGCAGAGGTTGGAGACTGGGGTGCAGACGAACTGTTGCACAGAGTAGAAGTTGGAGACTGGGGTAGAGAAGGACTGTTACAGAGGGAAGATATTTGAGACTGAGATGCAGTAGGACTGTTACAAAGAGCAGAGGTGGAGACTGGCGTGCAGAAGGACTGATACAGAAAGCAGAGGTTGGAGACTTGGGTCCAGAATGAACCTTAACGAGAGCAGAGGTTGGAGACTGCAGTATAGAAGGACTGTTACAGAGAGCAGAGTTTGGAGACTAGGGTAGAGAAGGTCTGTTACAGAGAGCACAGGTTGGAGAATGAGATGCAGAAGGACTTTTGCAGAGAGCAGAGTTTGGAGACAGAGGTGCAGAAGGACTGTAACAGAGAGCAGAGTTTGGAGACTGTGGTGCTGAAGGACTGATACAGAAATCAGAGGTTAGAGACTGGGGTGCAGAAGGACCATTGCAAAAAGCATTGGTTGGAGACTTGGGATGGGAAGAAATGTTACAGAGAGCAGAGTTTGGAAACTTGAGTGCAGAAGGATCTTACAGAGAGCAGAAGTTAGAGAGTGAGGTTTAGAAGGACTGTTACAGAGATCAGAGACTGGGGTGAAGAAGGAATTCTTCAGAGAGTAGTAGTTGGAGACTGGGGTGCAGAAGGATTGTTGCAGTGAGTAAAGGTTGGATATGACATACTGAAGGACTCTTGCAGACAACAGAGGTTGGAGAATGGGGTGCAGAAGGACCATTGCAGAGAGCAGATTTTGGAGACTGAGGTGCAGAAGGATTGTTACAGGGAGCAAAGGTTGGAGACTGAGGTGAAAAAGGACTGTGACAAAGATCAGAATTTGGAGACTGGGGTAGAGAAGGATCTTTCAGAGAGCAGAGGTTGGAGACTGGGGTGCAGACAAACTGTTGCACAGAGTAGAGGTTGGAGACTGGGGTGCAGAAGAACTGTTACAGAGAGCAGAGTTTAGAGACTTGGTTGCAGAAATATCTTACATAGAGCAGAGTTTGGAGACTGATGTGAAGAAAAAATGATACCCAGAGCAGAGTTTGGAGACTGGGGTGCAGAAGGACTGTTGCCGAGAACATAGGTTGGAGACGCGTGCATAAGGAACGTTGCAGAGAACAGAGGTTTGAGACTGGGGTAGAGATGGAATGCTACAGAGAGTAGAGTTTGGAAACTGGGTTGCAGAAAAATTTACAGCTAGCAGAGGTTGGAGACTGGGGTGCAGAAGGACTTTTGCTGAGAGCAGAGGTTGGAGACTGGGTTGCAAAAGTATCATCGCTGAATGCAGAGGATTAAGACTGGGGTGCAGTAGGACCATTGCAGAGGTATGAGTTTGGGAACTGAGATGCAGAAAGATTGTTGGAGATTACAGAGCTTGGGAACTGGTGTGCAGAAGAATCGTTGTAGAGAGCAGAGGTTTAAGACTGGGGTTCAGAAAGACTGTTACAGAGAACAGAGTTTGGAGACTGCGGTGCAGAAGTCCTGTTACAGAGAGCAGAGTTTGGTGAAAGGATGCAGAACGACTGTTACAGAAGGCAGAGTTCGGAGACTGGGTTGCAGAAGGATCTTAAAGAGAGTAAATGTTGGAGACTGAGGTGCAGAAGAACTGTTACAGGGATTAGAGGTTGGAGACTGAGGTGCAGAAGGATTGTTGCAGAGAGCAGAGGTTGGAGACTCAGGTGCAAAAGGACTGTTGCAGATAGCAGAGTTTGGAGACTGGGGTGCGGAAGGACTGTTGCAGGGAGCAGGTGTTAGAGACTTGGGTGCAGTAGGACTGTTGCAGAGAGCAGAATTTGGAGACTGGGTTGCAGCAGGACTGATACAGAAAGCTGAGGTTGGAGACTGGGGTGTAGAAGGACCATTACGGAGAGCAGAGTTTAGAGACTGCAATATAGACAGACTGTTAGAGAGAGCAGAGGTTAGAGAATGGTTTATAGAAGAACTGTTTCAGAGTGCGGATGTTGGAGACTGGGATTCAGAAGAACTGTATCAGAGAGCAGAGTTTGGAGACTTGGGTGCAGAAAAACTGTCACAGAGAGCAGAGGTTGGAGACTGAGATGCAGAAAAAATGTTACAGAGAGCAAAGTTTGGAGACTGGGGTGCAGAATTACTGATACAGAAAGCAGAGGTTAGAGACTGGCTTGCAGCAGGACCATTGAAGAAAGCAAAGGATGGAAACTGGGTTGAAGAAGAAATGTTACAGAGATCAGAGTTTGGAAACTGGGGTGCAGAAGGACCTTATAGATGACAGAGGTTGGAGACTGGGGTGCAGAAGGAGTGCTAAAGAGAGGAGTCGTTGGAGACTGGAGTGCAGAAGGACTGTTGCAGAGAGCAGCTGTTGGAGACTGGGGTGCATAAGAATCGTTGCAGAGAGGATCCAGCATGGCGGCCAGCGAGCAGGCAGCATTTTCTGTATCTCCGCAGTAATGGGATCAGAGAGACACATAAATACAGTTGCATGGGACCTGCTGAGGAACTTCTAACAATATTCCATTGAATGGAGACCTGCCGATAACTAGTAAGTCTATGGGAGGGGTCAGTTTGTCTCAGGCGAGTGAATCTAGGCAAGGTGGATCAGGGACACAATCCCACAGGGACACAATCCCGCCGGCCACGGCCGAACTGCAGCGAACTGCAGCGAAAGTACAAACTGCCGAGGCGGACTGGGCCCCTGCAGGCCTGAGTCTTTGAACTGCCTCTGGCGGGGTTTGGTGCTGCAAACAACACCCCCACCCCACCCCCAGGCAGTTCGGAACAATGCGGATCAGGGACACATTCCAGCCAGCCGCCCCCGAGCTGCAAGGAACTGCAGAGAACATATGAACAGCAGCGGCCGTACTGGGCCCGCAGGCCTGAGTCTGTGAACTGCCTCTGGCGGTTTGGCGCTACAAACAACACCCCCACCCCCCACCCCACCCACAGCCAGTTCTGAGCTGCAAACCACGAACCCCCACCCCCACCCTCACCCCCCTCCTGTGAATAACTCCCGCCCACTGGGCTCTGCAAAGGGCCCCGACCACACGGCAAATGGACAAATAGTCCCAACCACCGGGCACTTCGAACAGCCCTGCCCGCACGGGGGAATCAGCAGTGGCGCGGGACCCACCGCATGGAACTCCCGGCTATGGCTCCCACCAGAGGTAACATCTGAGGTCACTTGCACCAGTTTCCAGGGGCGTGACTACCAGAGGGCAAGCAAATTCGCTGTAGGTCCTCAACCCCAAGCCCTACAAGCTTAGGATTCCAGGGATTGGCAAAAAGGGAGAGCGTGCCCAGGTGGCCATGAAAACAGGGCACACAGGAGCAGCAGACCTGGCGTGTAGCCAGTATTGTGGTGAGCATTACCGGTGAGCAGACCCGCCCAGTCCGGGAGGAAAAGCTGCTGCACAGTGACAGGCTCCCGCCTACTAAGAAGAGAAGCTTAGCCTGGTGGGCACAGCTTCACCTAATGGAAGAATAGTGAATCGGACTCTAAGACTGCATTTATGAATTTTTTTTTTTTTTTGTGGATGTTGCTGTTGGGTTTTTGTTGTTGTGGTTGTTGTTGCTGTTTTTTTTTTAAAAAAAGTGTTTTTAAAATTCATTTTATTTTATTTTATTTTATTTTATTTTTTAATTTTAATCCTCATCTCTATTATTACTATTGTTATTTTTTTAATTCTTTTAAATCTTCAATTTTTTCTTTCTCTTTCTTCTCTTCCTCTGTCTTTCCATATCTTTTCAATTCTCTTATTCCCCCTTCCTTGAATTCTACCTGGTTACTCTCATTCTCTTTGGTGATTTCTGCCCTTCCCTGCTAATACCTTTCCTCCCAAGCGTCAAATAAATTTATAGGAGTAGACAGTAACTCAACAGTCAAACAGAACAAAAAGCAAAATGAGCAGTATGAAAAAGCAAGGAAGAAAAGGAGTACAAACAACACAGGACAGCCCAAATATTCAGGACAACATAGAGTCATCAGAAAAGTGGTCATATAAAGAACTCAGGGAACACCTTAGACAGATGGAATGGAACCTTAAAGAGGACACAAGACAGCAAATTCAAGCAGCAAAAGAACACATTGAGAAGGAATTACATAAAAGGATAAAAGAAGAAGTTAAGCATCTATATCAGGAGATAGATACTATAAAAAAGAATCAAACAATAATCTTAGAAATGAAGGAAATTATAAACCAAATTAAAATCTCAAATGAGAGTATCACTAATAGAGTGGAGCAACTAGAAGCCAGAACGTCTGATAATGAAGACAAAATATATCAACTTGAAAAGAGTCTAGCCAACTCAGATAGGATGGTTAAAAATCATGAGAGAAACATACAAGAGATATGCGATAATATAAAAAAACAAATTTAAGAGTCATTGGGATAGAGGAAGGGATAGAAATTGAAACCAGGGGAATGAGTAATTTACTAAATGAAATAATTACAGAAAACTTTCCAGAAATAAAAAAGGAAACAGATATACAAATTGTCGATGCATACAGGACACCGAGCATACAAAATCACAGTAGACCAACGCCAAGACACATTGTTATGAAGTTATCCAATATACAGAACAAAGAGAGAATATTAAAAGCTACAAGAGAAAGGAGAAAGATTACATTCAGGGGTAATCCAATAAGGTTAACAACGGATTTTTCAACACAGACGCTGAAAGCAAGAAGATCCTGGAACAACGTATTCCGAACACTGAAAGACAATGGATGCCAACCAAGAATCCTGTATCCAGCAAAATTAAGCTTCAGGTACGACAACGAAATAAAAATCTTTCACAATAAACAAAAACTAAAAGAATTTGCAGCCAGAAAACCAGCATTGCAAAGCATCTTGAGCAAAACACTCCACGAGGAAGAAATAAAAAACAATAACCAAAGCCAACAGTGGGAAGTACCTCAGTAAAGTCAGACAGAGGGGGGAAAGCAAATAATGGAGAAACAAACTAAATTGAAAAAAAAAAGAGATAAATAATCAAACATGGCTGGAAGTACAAACCATATATCAATAGTAACTCTAAACATTAATGGTTTAAACACTCCAATAAAGCGACATAGGCTGGTAACATGGATTAAAAAAACAAATCCAACAATATACTGCCTCCAGGAGACACACCTGACTGGAAAAGACATACACAGGCTGAAGGTGAAAGGTTGGGAAAAAATATACCACGCACACGGTCCTCGCAAGCAGGCATGAGTGGCCATCCTCATATCGAATAAAATCGACTTCAAGACTAAATTAATCCAAAGGGATAAGGAACTACATTATATTCTGTTAAAAGGAACCATTAAACAACAAGATATAAAAATTATCAACATTTATGCACCTAATAATGGTGCTGTGAAGTTCATAAAACAAATTCTCCTCAAGTTCAAGAATCAAATAGACCACAACACAATAATTATGGGCGACTTCAACACACCTCTCTCACCATTGGACAGATCCTCCAAACAAAAGTTGAAAAAAGAAACTATAGAACACAATACCACAATCAATAACCTAGACTTAACTAACATATACAGAATATATCAACCATCATCAAGAGGATATACTTTTTTCTCAGCAGCACATGGATCCTTCTCAAAAATAGACCATATATTATGCCATAGGGCAACCCTCAGTAAATATAAAGGGGTGGAGATAATACCATGCATTTTATCTGATCATAATGGAATGAAACTGGAAATCAATGATAAAAGAAGGAAGGGAAAATTCAATATCACATGGAAAATGAACAATATGTTACTGAATGATCAAACGGTTACAGAAAACATAAAGGAGGAAATCAAAAAATTCTTAGAAATAAATGAAAATACAGACACAACCTATCGGAATCTATGGGACACAATGAAAGCAGTTTTAAGACGAAATTCATCGCCTGGAAGTCATTCCTCAAAAAAAGGAAAAACCAACAAATAAATGAGCTAACACTTCATCTCAAAGCCCTAGAAAAGGAAGAGCAAAACAACAGCAAATGTAGCAGAAAGCAAAAAATAATTAAAATCAGAGCGGAAATCAACGAAACTGAAACAAAAGAAACTATTGAAAAAATTAACAAAACTAAAAGTTGGTTCTTTGAAAAAATAAACAAGATTGACAGACCCTTAGCCATGCTAACGAAGAGAAGAAGAGAGAGAAATCAAATTACTAACATAAGGGATGAAAAAGGAAATATCACAACAGATGCTACAGAAATACAGAAGACAATTAGAAATTATTTTGAAAACCTTTACTTCAATAAAATAGAAGATAGTGAAGACATCGATAAATTCCTCAAGACATATGATTTGCCCAGACTGAGTCAGGAGGACACACACAATTTGAACAGACCAATATCAATGGATGAAATTGAAGAAGCAATCAAAAGACTACCAACCAAGAAAAGCCCAGGACTGGATGGGTATACAGCGGAGTTTTACAAAACTTTTAAAGAAGAATTAATACCAATACTTTTCAAGTTATTCCAAGAAATAGAAAAAGAGGGAGCTCTTCCAAATTCATTCTATGAGGCCAACATCACATTGATTCTGAAGCCAGACAAAGACACATCAAAGAAAGAAAACTACAGACCAATA
Source organism: Ictidomys tridecemlineatus (assembly GCF_052094955.1). Lineage (NCBI taxonomy): Eukaryota > Metazoa > Chordata > Mammalia > Rodentia > Sciuridae > Ictidomys > Ictidomys tridecemlineatus. The sequence goes on along the minus strand of NW_027522847.1, from coordinate 61,781 downwards.
TCTCTGATGAATCTTGATGCAAAAATCCTCAATAAAATTCTGGCGAATCGAATACAAAGGCACATCAAAAAAATTGTGCACCATAATCAAGTAGGATTCATCCCTGGGATGCAAGGATGGTTCAATATAAGGAAATCAATAAATATTATTCACCATATCAATAGACTTAAAAATAAGAACCATATGATCATCTCGATAGACGCAGAAAAAGCATTCGACAAAGTACAGCATCCCTTTATGTTCAAAACATTAGAAAAACTAGGGATAACAGGAACTTACCTTGACATTGTAAAAGCTATCTATGCTAAGCCCCGGGCTAGCATCATTCTGAATGGAGAAAAATTGAAGGCATTCCCTCTAAAATCTGGAACAAGGCAGGGATGTCCTCTATCACCACTTCTATTCAATATAGTTCTCGAAATACTGGCCAGAGCAATTAGACAAATGAAAGAAATTAAAGGCATAAAAATTGGAAAAGAAGAGCTTAAATTATCACTATTTGTGGATGACATGATTATATATCTAGAAGACCCAAAAGGGTCTACAAAAAAACTACTAGAACTAATAAATGAATTCAGCAAAGTGGCAGGATATAAAATCAACACACACAAATCAAAGGCATTTCTGTATATAAGCTACAAAACTTCTGAAATGGAAATAAGGGAAAACACTCCATTCACGATATCCGCAAAAAAAAATAAAATACTTGGGAATCAACCTAACAAAAGAGGTGAAAGATTTATACAATGAAAACTACAGAACTCTAAAAAGAGAAGTAGAAGAAGATCTTAGGAGATGGAAAAATATACCCTGTTCATGGATAGGCAGAACTAACATCATCAAAATGGCGATATTACCAAAAGTTCTCTATAGGTTTAATGCAATGCCAATCAAAATCCCAATGGCATTGCTTGTAGAAATAGACAAAGCAATCATGAAATTCATATGGAAAAATAAAAGACCCAGAATAGCAAAAGCAATTCTAAGCAAGAAGTGTGAATCAGGTGGTATAGCAATACCAGACTTCAAACTATATTACAGAGCAATAGTAACAAAAACAGCATGGTACTGGTACCAGAACAGGTGGGTGGACCAATGGTATAGAATAGAGGACACAGAGACTAATCCACAAAGTTACAACTATCTTATATTTGATAAAGGGGCTAAAAGCATGCAATGGAGGAAGGATAGCATCTTCAACAAATGGTGTTGGGAAAACTGGAAATCCATATGCAACAAAATGAAGCTGAATCCCCTCCTCTCACCATGCACAAAAGTTAACTCAAAATGGATCAAGGACCTGGATATCAAATCAGAGACTCTGCATATGATAGAAGAAAAAGTTGGTTCTGATCTACATATTGTGGGGTCGGGCTCCAAATTCCTTAACAGGACACCCATAGCACAAGAGTTAATGGCAAGAATCAACAAATGGAACTTACTTAAACTAAAACGTTTTTTCAAAGCAAGAGAAACAATAAGAGAAGTAAATAGGGAACCTACATCATGGGAACAAATATTTACCCCTCACACTTCAGATAGAGCCCTAATATCCAGAGTATACAAAGAACAGATTGTGCTTAGTGAAGCTAGCCAATCCCTAAAAACAAATACCAAATGTCTTCTTTTATATAATCAGAGCAACTAAGAATAGAGCAGGGAGGAAGAGCAGGAAGAAAATATCAACATTAAACAGAGACACGAGGTGGGAGGGAAAGGGAGAGAAAAGGGAATTGCATGGAAAAAGAAAGAGACTCTCATTGTTATAAGAAACTACATATAAGAGGTTGTGAGGGGAAAGGGGGAAAAAACAAGGAGAGAAACGAATTACAGTAGACGGGATAAAAAGAGAAATGGAGGGAGGGGGGATAGTAGAGGATAGGAAAGATAGCAGAATACAACAGTTACTAGTATGGCATTATGCAAAAATGTGTATGTGTAACCGATGTGATTCTGCAATCTGTATTTGGGGTAAAAATGGGAGTTCATAACTCACTTGAAACTAATGTTTGAAGTATGATATGTCAAGAGCCTTGTAATGTTTTGAACAACCAATAAAAAAAAAAGAATCGTTGCAGAGAGCAGAAGTTGGAACTGGGGTGCAGAAAGATTGTTTAAGAGAGCAGAAGTTTGAAACTGAGTTGCATTATAATCATTGCAGAGAGCAAAGGTGGAGACTGTGGTGCAGAAGGATGGTTACAGAGAGAAGAGGTGGAAGACTGCGGTGCAGAAGGACTGTTAAAGAGAGCACAGATCGGAGCCTATGGTGCAGAAGGAATGTTGCAGAAAGCAGAGGTTGGAGACTGGGGTGCAGAAGAACTGTTGCAGAGAGCAGAGGTTGGAGACTGAGATGCAGAAGGACTGTTACTCAGAGCAGACGTTGGAGACTGGGGTGAAGAATTATGATACAGAAAGCAGAGGTGGCAGACTGGGGTGCAGAAAGACCATTACAGAGAGCAGAGTTTGGACACTAGGGTACAGAAGGACTGTTGCAGAGAGCAGATGTTGTAGACTGTGGTTCAGAAGAACTGTAGAAGAGAGCAGAGGTTAGAGAATGTGGTGCAGAAGTAAGGTTGCAGAGAGCAGAGGTTGGAGAAAGAGGTGCAGAAGGACTATTACAGAGAGCAGAGGTTGGAAACTGAGGTGCCGAAGGACGGATACAGAAAGCAGAGGTTTGAGATTGTGGTGCAGAAGGACCGTTACAGAGAGCAGAGGTTGAAGACTGCAGTACAAAAGGACTGTTACAAAGAGCAGAGGTTGGAGAATGGGGAGCAGAAGAACTGTTGCAGAGAACAGAGTTTGGAGACTGGGGTGCAGAAGAACCGGTGCAGAATCCAGAGGTTGGAGACTGTGGTGAAAAAAGAATGTTACAGAGAGCAGAGTTTGAAAACTGGGATGCATAAGGATCTTACAGAAAGCAGAGATTGTAGACCGAGGTGCAGCAAGACTGTTACAGAGAGCAGACTTTGGAGTCTGGAGTGCAGAAGGATCATTGCAGACAGCAGAGTTTCCAGACTGAGGCGCAGAAGGACTGTTGCTGAGAGCAGATGTTTGAGACTTGGGTGCAGAAGGACTGTTGCAGAGAGCAGATTCTGAAGACTGGGATGCAGAAGGATCATTGCAGAGAGCATAGGTTGGACACTGGTTTACAGAAGGACTGTTACACAGAGCAGAGGTTGGAGACGTGGGTGAAGAAGGACTTTTTCAGAGTGCAGATGTTGGAGACTTGGGTGCAGAAGGACTGTTGCAGAGAGCAGATGTTGGAGACTGGGATGCAGAAGGATCATTGCAGAGAGCAGAGGTTGGACACTGGGGTGCAGAAGGATTGTTACACAGAGTAGAGTTTGGAGACTGGGGTGAAGAAGGACTGTTGCAGGGAGCAGGTGTTGGAGACTTGGGTGCAGAAGGACTGTTGCAGAGAGAAGAATTTGGAGACTGAGGTCCAGAAAGACTGTTGCAGATAGCAGAGTTTGGAGACTAGGGAGCAGAAGGACATTACAGAGAGCAGAGTTTAGAGACTGCAATACACGAGGACTGTTACAGCGAGAAGTGGTTGGGAATTGGGGTGGAGAAGAAATGTTTCAGAGTGCAGATGTTGGAGACTGGGGTGCAGAAGAACTGTTGCAGAGAGCAGAGTTTGGAGACTGGGGTGCAGAAGAACTGTTGCAGAGAGCAGAGGTTGGAGACTGAGGTGCAGAAAGAATGTTACAGAGAGCAAAATTTGGAGACAGTGGTACAGAATTATTGATACAGAAAGCAGAGGTTGAAGACTGAGGTGCAGTAGGACCGTTACAGAGAGCAGAGGTTGGAGACTGAGGTTCAGAAGGACTGTTGCAGAGAGCAGAGATTAGAAAATGGGGTGCAGAAGGACTGTTAAAGAGAGCAGAGTTTGGAGATTAGGGTAAAGTAGGACAGGTGCAGAATCCAGAGGTTAGAGACTGTGGTGGAAAAGGAATGTTACAGAGAGCAGAGTTTGAAAACTGCGATTCATAAGGACCTTACACAGAGCAGAGTTTGGAGACAGGGGTGCAGAATGACTGTTGAGGAGAGGAGACGTTGGAGACTGAGGTGTTGAAGGCCTGTTACACAGAACAGAGTTTGGAGAGTAAGGTAAAGAAGGCCTGTTAATGACAGCAGAGTTTGAAGAATGGGGTGCAGAAGGATTGTTATAGAGAGAAGAGTTAGGATACTGGGTGGCAGAAGGATCTTACAGAGAGCAGAGTTTGGAGACTGAGGTGATGGAGGACTGTTAAAGAGAGCAGTAGTTGGATACTGGGGTGCAGAGTGATTGTGCAGAGAGAAAAGGTTTCAGACTGAGGTGTAGAAGGAATTTTACAGAGAGCAGATTTTGGATACTGAGGTGCAGAAGGACTGTTACAGGGAGCAAATTTTGGAGACTGAGTTGCAGAAGGATCTTTCATAGAGGAGAGTTTGGAAACTGAGGTGCAGAAGGACTGTTACAGAGAGAAAAGGTTGGAGTCTTAGGTAGAGAAGGATTGTTGCAGAGAGCAAAATTTTCAGACTGAGGTGAAGAAGACTGTTGCAGAGAGCAGATTTTGGAGACTGGGGTGAAGAAAGATTGTTACAGAGAGCAGAAGTTGGAGACTGGGGTGCAGAACAACTGTTAAAGAGAGCAGAGGTTGGAGACTGGGGTGCAGAAAGCCTGATACAGAGAGCAGAGTTCTGAGACTGGGGTGCAGAAGAACTTTTATAATAAGAGGAGTTTTGAGACTGTGTTTAAAAGGATCTTACAGGGAGCAGAGGTTTGAGACTGAGGTTCAGAAGGACTGTTGCAGAGAGCAGATGTTGGAGACTGCAGTACAGAAGGACTGTTGCAAAGAGGTGAGGTTGGAGACTAGGGTATACAAGGACTTTTTCAGAGAGGAGATGTTGGAGTCTGTTGTTCAGAAGGACTGTTGCAGAGAGCAGAAGTTGGAGAATGGTGTACAGAATGACTTTTGCAGAGAGCAGAGGTTGGAGACTGAGGTGCCGAAGAACGGAAAATGAAAGCAGAGGTTGGAGACTGACGTGCAAAAGTACCTTTACAGAGAGCAGAGTTTGGAGACTGTGGTACAGAAGGACTATTACAGAGAGCAGAGTTTGGAGACTGAGGAGCAGAAGGACTGTTTCGGAGTACAGAGGTTGGAGACTGGGGTGCAGCAGGACCGTTGCAGAAACCAGAGTTTGGAGACTGGCGTGGAGAAGGAATATTACAGAAAGCAGATTTTGGAAACTGTGCAGCAGAAGGATCTTTGTAGTCAGCAGAGTTTCCAGACTGAAATGCAGAAGGACTGTTACACAGAGCAGAGGATTAAGACTGAGGTGAAGAAGTATAGTTACAGAGAGCAGAAGTGGGAGACAGGGGTGCAGGATTGATACAGAGCAGAAGTTGGAGACTGAGGTACAGAAGGAGTGTTACAGAGAGCAGAGGTTGGAGACTCAGGTGCAGAAAGATTATTGCAGAGAGCAAGTTTTCAGACTGAGGTACAGAAGAACTGTTGGAGAGAGCAGATTTTGGAGACTGGGGTTCACAAGGACTGTTGCAGCGAGCAGAGGTTGAAGACTGGGGTGCAGAGGGATTGTTGAAGAGAGCAGAGGTTGGAGACTGGGGTGCAGAAGGCCTTTTACAGAGAGCAGAGTTTGGAGACTGAGGTGAATTAGGACTGTTACAGAAAGCAGAGATAGGAGACTGGGGGTCCAGATGGACTGTTGCAGAGCAGATTATGGAGACTAGAGTTCAGAAGGACTATTACAGAGAGCAGAAGTTGTAGACTGGGGTGAAGAAGCATTATACAGAGAGCAGAGTTAGGAGACTGAGGTGCAGAATGACTGTTGCAGAGAGTAGATATTGGAGACTGGGGTCCAGAAGGACTGATACAGAGAGCAGAGTTGGGAGACTGGGGTGCAGAAGCATCTTACAGCGAGCGAAGTATAAAGACTGAGGTGCAGAAAGAGTGTTGCAGAGAGCAGAGGTTGGAGACTGGGGTGCAGAAAGACTGTTATAATAAGCAGAGTTTGGAGACTGGGGAGAAGAATGACTGTTGCGGAGTACAGAGGTTTGAGACTGGGGTGCAGCAGGACCGTTGCAGAAAGCAGAGGTTGGAGACTGGCGTGGAGAAGGGATATTACAGAGAACAGATTTTGGAAACTGGGGTGCAGAAAAATCAAAGAGCAGAGGTTGGAGACTGAAATGCAGAAGGATCGTTGCAGAGAGCAGAGTTTGGACACTGGGGTGCAGAAGGACTGTTGCAGAGAGCAGATCTTTGAGACTGGGGTGCAGAAGGATTGTTTAGAGAGAAGATGTTGGAGACTGTAGTTCAGAAGGACTCTTGCAGAGAGCAGACATTGAAGACTGAGGTGGAGAATGACTGTTACAGAGAAAGCGGTTGGAGACTGGTGTGTAGAAGGACTGTTGCAGAGAGCAGAGGTTTCAGACTGAGGTACAGAAAGATCGTTGCAGAGAGCAGAGGTGGAGACTTGGCTGCAGAAGGACTGTTACACAGAGCACACGTCGCAGACTGGGGTGCAGAAGGAATGTTGAAGACAGCAGTGGTTGGAGACTGGGGTGCATAAGGACTGTTGTAGAGAGCAGAGTTGGATATGAGGTGCAGAAGGACTGTTACAGAGAGCAGAGTATGTAGATTGGAAAGCAGAAGGATTGATACAGAAAGCAGAGGTTGGAGACTGGTGTGCAGAAGGACTGTTACAAAGAGCAGAATTTGGAGAATGCGGTAGAGGAGGACTGTAACAGAGAGCAAAGTTTGGAAACTGGGGTGCAGAAGGAGTGTTGCAAAGAACAGAGGTTGGAGACTGAGGTGCAGAAGGACTGTTACAGAGTGCAGAGTTTTTAGACAAGGTTGCAGAAGGATCTTACAGAGAGCAGAATTTGAAGACCGAGGTGCAGCAGGACTGTTAAAGAGAGCAGAGGTTGGAGACTGGGGTTCAGAAGGCCTGTTATGGAGAGCAGAGTTTGGAGAAGAGCTCCAGAAGGAATGTTACTCATGGTAGAGTTTGGAGACTTGGTTGCAGAAGGATTATACAAAGAGCAGATGTTGGAGACTGAGGTGCAGATGGACTGTTACAGAGAGTAGAGGTTGGAGATTGAGTTTCAGAATGATCGTTGCAGAGAACAGAGGTTGGAGACTGGGGTACAGAAGGATCGTTGCAGTCAGCAGAGTTTCCAGACTGAGATGCAGAATAACTCTTACACAGAGCAGAGGTTGAAGACTGAGGTGAAGAAGGACAGTTACAGAGAGCAGATGTGGGAGACAGGGGTGCAGGACTTATACAGAGCAGACGTTGAAGACTGAGGAACACTAGGAGTGTTACAGAGAGCAGAAGTTGGAGACTCGGGTGCAGAAGGATAATTTCAGAGAGCAGAGTTTTTAGACTGAGGTACAGAAGAACTGTTGCAAAGAGCAGATGTTGGAGATTGGGGTGCACGAGGACTATTGCAGCGAGCAGAGATTGGAGACAGGGGTGCAGAGGGATTGTTGCAGAGAGCAGAGGTTAAAAGTGGGGTGCAGAAGGCCTTTTACAGAGAGCAGAGTTTGGAGACTGAGGTGCAGAAGGACTGTTACAGAGAGCAGAGATTGAAGACTGGGGTTCAGACGAACTGTTGCAGAGCAGATTATGGAGACTAGGGTGTAGAAGGACTATTACAGAGAGCAGAGGTTGGAGACTGGGGTGCCGAAGGACTGTTGCAGAGAGCAGATGTTGGAGACTGGGGTGCAGAAGGAATTTTGCAGAGAAGTAATTGGAGACTGGGTGCATATGGACTATTGCAGACAGCAGAGGTTGCAGACTGAAGTGCAGAAGGACTGATACAGACAGCAGAGTTTCGAGGATTTGGTGTAGAAGGACTGATACAGAAAGCAGAGGTTGGACAATGTGGTGCAGAAGAACCCTTACAGACAACAGAGGTTGGAGACTGCGGTATAGAATGACTGTTACAGAGAGCAGAGGTTTTAGACTGTGATGCGGAATAACTGTTGTAGAGATAAGAGTTTGGAGACTTCGGTGCAGAAGGACCATTGCAGAAAGCATTGGTTGAAGACTGGGTTTCAGAAAAATCCTACAGAGAGCAGAGTTTGCACACTGAGGTGCAGAACGACTGTTGCATAGAGGAGAGGTTGGAGATTGGGGCGCAAATGGACTTTTGCATAGAACCGAGGTTGGAGTTTGAGGTGCAGAAGGACTGTTACAGAGAGCAGAGTTTGAAGACTGGGGTGCAGAATGACTGATACATAATACAGAGTTTGGAGACTCGGGTGCGTAAGGACCGTTACAGAGAGCAGAGGTTGCAGACTGCAGTACAGAAGGACTGTTACAGAGGGCAGAGGTTGGAGACAGGTGTGCAAAATTATCTTACAGAGAGCATAGGTTGGAGACTGGGGTGCAGAAGGACTGTTGCAGAGCAGATTATGAAGACAAGGGTGTAGAAGGACTGTTAGAGAGAGCAAAGGTTGTAGACTGGGCTGCAGAAGCATCATACAGAGAGACGAGTTTGGAGACTGAGGTGCAGAAGGACTGTTGCAGAGAGCAGAGATTGGAGACTGGGGTTCAGAAGGACTGATACAGAGGGCAGAGTTGGGAGACTGGTGTGCAGAAGCATCTTACAGCGAGTGAAGTATGGAGACTAAGGTGCAGAAAGACTGTTGCAGAGAGATTGGAGTGCAGAAGGCCTCCGACAGAGAGCAGAGATTTGAGACTGAGGTGACGAAGGACTGTTGCAGAGAACAGAAGTTGGAGACTGGGGTGCATAAGGACAGTTGCTGAGAGAAGAGTTTGGAGACTGATGTGCATGAGGACTTTTACAGAGAGCACAGGTAGGAGACTGAGGTGCAAAATGAATGTTGCAGAGAGCAGAGGTTGGAGACTGGGGTGCAGGAGGACTGTTACAGAAAGCAGAGGTTAGAGACTGAGATGCAGAATGACTGTTAAAGAGAGCAGAGGTTAGAGAGTGGGTTCAGAAGGACTTACACTGAAAGCAGATGTTCGAGACTTGGGTGTAGAAGAAAAGATAAAGAGAGAAGAGATTGGAGACTCTGGTACACAAGAACTGCTACAGAGTGCAGAGGTTGGAGACTGGGTTGCAGAAGGACTGTTGCAGAGAACAGAAGTTGGAGAGTGGGGTGCAGAAGCACCTTTGCAGAGAGAAGAGGTTGGAGACTTAGGTGCAGTATTATTGTTACAGAGAGCAGAGTTTGGAGACTGGGGTGCAGAAAGACTGTTTCAGTGAGCAGAGTTTGCCAGACTGGGTTTCAGAAGGGTCTTACAGAAAGAAGAGGTTGGAGACTGATGTACAGAAAGACTGTTACAGCGAGCAGAGTTTGGAGACTGTGGTGCAGAAGAACTGTTGCAGAGCAGATGTTGGAGACTGGGTGAAAAAGGACTGTTGAAGCAAGCACAGGTTGGAGACAGGGTGCAGAAGGATCATTGCAGAGATCAGAGGTTGGAGACTGGGTTGCAGAAGGACTGATAAAGATAGCAGAGTTTGCAGACTGGGGTGCAGTAGGCCTTTTACAAAGAGCAGTGTTTGGAGACTGGGGTGCAGAATGACTGTTACAGAGAGCAGAGTTTGGAGACTGCGTTGCAGAAGGATCTTACAGAGATCAGAGTTTGGAGACTGAGGTGCAGAAGCACTGTTGCAGAGAGTAGTTTGGAGACTGAGAGGCAGAAGGACCCTTGCAGAGAACAGAGTTTGGAGACTGAGGTGCAGAATGATTGATACAGAGAGCAGAGGTTGGAGTCTGGGTTGCAGAAGGACTGTTGCAGAGAGCAGAAGTTTTAGACTGATGTGTAAAAGCACTGTTGCAGAGAGTAGAGGTTGGAGATTGGGGTGAAGAAGGTCTGTAGCAGAGAGCAGAGTTTGGAGATTAAGGTGCAGAAGGACAGTTACACAGAACAAAGGTTGGAGACTCGGGTGCAGAAGGAATAATAGAGAAAGCAGAGCTTGGGGACTCGTGTGCAGAAAGACCCTTACAGAGAGAAGTGGTTGGAGACTGCAGTACAGAAGGACTGTTAAAAAGAGCAGAGGTTGGAGACTGAGGTGGAGAAGATCTGTTTCAGAGAGCAGATGTTGGAGACTGTTGTGCAAAAGGACTGTTGCAGAGAGCAGAGGATGAAGATTAGGCTTCAAGAGAACTGTTTCAGAAAGCAGAGGTTGCAGACTGAGTTGCAGAGGGACTGATACAGAGGGCATATTTTGGAGACTGTTGTTCAAAACGACTGATACAGAAAGCAGAGGTTGAATACTGGAGTACATAACGACACTTACGGAGAAAAGAGTTTGGAGACTGCAGTACAGAAAGACTGTTACAGACAGCATGGGTTCGAGACTGGGGTGCAGAAGGATCATTGGGGTAAGCCGAGTATGGAGACTGGGGTGTAGAAAGACTGTTGCAGAGAGCAGAGTTTGGAGACTGGGGTGTAGAAGGACTGTTGCAGAGAGCAGACGTTAGAGACTGGGGTGCAGAAGAACTGTTGAATAAAGCAGAGGTTGGAGACTGCGTTACAGAAGGACTGTTACAGAGAGCAAAGGTTGGAGACAGGTGTGCAGAATTATCTTACAAAGAGCATAGGTTGGATACTGGGGTGCAGAAGGACTTTTAAAGAGAGCAGAGTGTGGAGACTTGGGTGCAGAAGGCCTGTTACAGAGAGCAGAGGTTGGAGACTGCAGTACAGAAGGACTGTTACAGAGAGCAGATGTTGCAGACTGTGGTGCAGAATTACTGTTGCAGAGAGCAGAGGTTGGAGACTGGTTGCAGAAGGAATGTTAGAGAGAGCAGAGGTTGAAGCCTGTGGTGCAGAAGGACGCATACAGAAAGCAGAGTTTGGAGACGGGGTTGAAGAAGGACCCTTACAGAGATCAGAGGTTAGATACAGGTGTGCAAAAGGATCTTACAGGGAGCAGAGGTTTGATACTGGGGTGTAGAAGGAGTCTTGCAGAGAGCAGAGGTTGGAGACTAGGGTGCAGAAGGACTGTTGCAGAGCAGAGATTAAAGACTGTGGTGCAGAAGGACTGTTACAGAGAGCAGAGTTTGGAGACTGGGGTGAAGAAGGATTCTTGCAGAGAGCAGAGATTAAAGACTCGTGTGCAGAAGGACTGTTACAGAGAGCAGAGGTTTGAGACTGGGATGCAAGAGCACTGTTACAGAGAGTAGAGGATAGTGACTGAGGTGAGGTAGGACTGTTACAGAGAGCAGAGGTTGGAGACTGGGGTGCAGGACTAATACAGAAAGCAGATGTTGGAGACTGGGGTGCAGAAGGACTGATAAAGAGAGCAGAGGTTGGAGACTGGGGTGCAGAAGCCCTGTTACAGAGAGCAGAGTTTGGAGACTTGGATGCAAAAGGACTGTTACAGAGACCAGAGTTTGGAGACTGGGTTGCAGAAGGATCTTACAGAGATCAGAGTTTGGAGACTAAGGTGCAGAAGCACTGTTGCAGAGAGCAGAGTTTGGAGACTGAGATGCAGAAGGACCATTGCAGAGAGCAGATGTTGGAGACTGGGGTGCATAATTATTGTTGCAGAGAGAAGAGGTTGGAGGCTGGGTTACAGAAGGACTTTTGCAGAGAGCAGAATTTTGAGACTTAGGTGCAGAAGGACGTTTACAGAGAGCAGAGGTTGGAGACTGGGTTGCAGAAGGACTGTAGCAGAGAACAGAGGTTGAAGACTGGGGTGCAGAAGTATCGGGGAAGAGAGCAGAATTTTCAGTTGAGGTGAAGAAGGACTAATGCAGAGAGCAGATGTTGAGACTGGGGTGAGGAAAGCCTGTTACAGAGAGCAGAGTTTGGAGAAAGGGTGCAGAAGGACTGTTACAGAGAGCAGATTTTTGAGATTGGTTTGTAAAGTATCTTCCAGAGAGTAGAGGTTGGAGACTGAGATGCATAAGGTCTGTTACAGAGAGCAGAGGTTGGATACTGAGGTGCAGAAGGTCAATTGCAGAGAGCAGAGGTTGAAGACTGAGGTGCAGAAGGACTGACACAGAAAGCAGAGTTTAAAGACTGGGGTGCAGAAGGACCAGTACAAAGAGCAGAGGTTGGAGACTGCGGTTCAGAAGAACTGTTACAGAGAGAAGAGGTTGGAGACTGAGGTGCAGAAGGACTGTTGTAGAGAGCAGACTTAGGAGACTGGGGTGCAGAAAGATTGTTGCAGAGAGCAGAGGTTGGAGACTGGGGTGCAGAAGGACTGTTGCAGAGAACAGAAGTTGTCGACTGAGGTGCAGAAAAACCTTTGAAGATAGCAAAGGTTAGAGACTGGGGTGCAGAAGGATCTTACAGAGAGCAGAGGTTGGAGACTGAACTGCAGAAAAACTGTTGTAGAGAGCAGACGTAGGAGACTGGGGAGCAGAAAAATTGTTGCAGAGAGCAGAGGTTGGAGACTGCGGTGCACGACTGGTAAGAAAGCAGAAGATGGAGACTGGAGTTCTGAAAGACCGTTACAGAGAGCAGAGATTGGAGACTGGGGTGCAAAAAGACTTTTACAAAGAGCAGAGATTGGAGACTGGGGAGCGGAAGGACTGTTGCAAGAACAGAGGTTTAAGACAGGGTTTCAGAAGGACGTTTGCAGAGAGTAGAGTTTGGAGACTGAGGTGCAGAAGGATTGGTACAGAGAGCAGAGTTTGAATACTGGGTTGCAGAAAGATATTAAGGAGAGCAAATGTTGGAGACTGAGGTGCAGAAGTACTGTTACAGAAAAAAAAGGTTGGAGACTGAGGTGCAGAAGAACTGTTACAGAGAGCAGACATTGGAGACTGAGGTGCAGAAGGATTGTTACAGAGAGCAGAGTATGGAGACTGGGGTGCAGAAGGACTGATACAGAAAGCAGAGGTTGGAGACTCGGGTGCCGAAGGACCCTTACAGAGAGCAGAGGTTGAAGACTGAGGTGCAGAAGGACTGTTGCAGATACCTGAGGTTGGAGACTGCTGGGAAGGACTGTTACAGAGAGCTGAGGTTGAAGCTTGGGATGCAGAACAATGGATACAGAAGGCAGAGTTTGGAGACTAGGGTGCAGAAGGACTGTTACACAGAATAGAGGTTGGAATCTGTGGTACAGAAGTACTGTTAAAGAGGGTAGAGGTTGGAGACAGGTGTGCAGAATTATCTTACAGAAAGCAGAGGTTGGAGACTGGGGTGCAATAAGACTGTTGCAGAGAGCAGAGGTTGGAGAATGGGGTGCAGAAAGATCGTTGCAGAGAAAAGAGGTTGGAGAGTGAGGTGCAAAGACCTGTTACACAGAGCAGACCTTGGAGACTAGGAAGCAGAAGGCCTGTAACATAGAGCAGCGTTTGGCGACTGGGTGGCATAAGAATCTTACAGAGAGCAAAGGTTGGTGACTGAGGTGCTGAAGGACTGTCAGAGAGAGCAGAGGTTGTAGACTTTGGTCCACAAAGATAATTGCAGAGAGCTGAGTTTTCAAAATGAGGTTTAGAAAAACTGTTGCAGAGAGCAGATGAAGGAGACTGGGGTGCAGAAGAACTCTTGCAGAGAGCAGAGTTTGGAGACTTGATTGTAACAGGATCATTGCAGAGAGAAAAGGGTGGAGACTGGGGTGCCGAAGGACTGTTACAGAGAGCAGATTTTGGAAAGTAGGGTGCAGAAGGACTGTTACTGAGAGTAGATGTTGAAGACTGATGTGCAGAAAGACCTTTGCAAAGAGAAGAGGTTGGAGACTGAGGTCCAGAAAGACTGTTGCAGAGTGCAAAAGTTGGAGACTTGGGTGTAGAAGGACTGTAGCAGAGAGCAGAGGTTGGAGATTGGGGTGCTGAAGGACTGTTGCAGAGAGCAGACTTTGGAATCTGAGGTGCAGAGGACTGTTACAGAGAGCAGAGTTTGGAGACTTGAGTGCAGAAGGACTGATAGAGAAAGCAGAGGTTGGAGAGTGAGGTGCAGAAGAACGGTTACAGAGAGAAGAGTTTGGAATCTGCAGTACAGAAGGACTGTTACAGAGAGCAGAGGTTGGAGACTGGGTTGCAGAAGTCCTGTTACAGAGAGCAGAGTTTGGAGACTGTTGTGCAGAAGGACTGTTACAGAGTGCAGAGTTTAAAGACTGGGTTGTAGAAGGATATTACAGAGAGCAGAGTTGGGAGAATGAGGTGCAGAAAACTGTTACAGAGAGCAGAATTAGGAGACTGGCGTGCAGAAGGGTGGTTTCAGGGAGCAGAGTTTTCAGACTGAGATTCAGAAGGACTGTTGCAGAGAGCAGATGTTCGAGACTGGGGTGCATAAAGAGTGTTTCAGAGAGCAAAACTTGGAGATTGAGGTTGAGAATTATTGTTGCAGGGAGCAGAGGTTGTAGACTGGGGTGCAGAAGGACTGTTCTAGAGAACAGAGGTTTTAGACTGGGATGCTGAAGGATCTTACAGACAGTAGAGGTTGGAGACTGAGGTGCAGGTGGACTGTTACAGAGAGCAGTGGTTTAAGGCTGGGGTGCAAAAGAATTGTGCAGAGAGCAGAGGTTTCAGACTGAGGTCCAGAAGGACGGTTACAAAGAGCAGATGTTGGAGACTGAGGTGTAGAAGGACTGTTACACAGAGAAGAGTTTGGAGACTCAGGTGCAGAAGGACTGTTACAGGAAGCAGAGTTTGAAAATTGGGGTGTAGAAGGACTGTTACCCAGAGCAGAGGTTGGAGACTGAGGTGCAGAAGGATTCTTACATAGAGCACAGGTTGGAGACTAAGGTGCACACGGATAGATACAGAGAACAGAGGTTAGAGACTTGGGTTCTGACAGACTGATAAAGAGAGCAGAGGTTGGAGAATGGGGTGTGGAAGGACCCTTACAAAGAGCATAGGTTAAAGACTGCAGTACAGAAGGACTGTTACAGAGAGCATATCTTGAAGTCTGGGATGCAGAAGTACTGTTTCAGAGGACATATGTTGGAGACTGGGGTGGAGAAATAATGTTATAAAGAGCAGAGTCTGGAAACTGGAGTGCAGAAGGATATTACAGAGAGCAGAGTTTGAAGACTTTGTGCAGAAGGACTGTTGCAGAGAGCAGATGTTGGAGACTGGGGTCCAGAAGGATCGTTGCAGAGAGCAGAGTTTGGAGACTGGGGTGCAGAAGGACTGTTACATAAAGCAGAGTTAGGAGACTGAGGTGCAGAAGGACTGTTACAGGGAGCAGAGTTTGATGACTGGGGTGAAGAAGAACAGTTACAGAGAGCAGAGGTTGGAGACTGGTGTTCAGATGGATCTTATAGAAAGCAGAGTTTGGAGACTGGGGTGCAAAGAATTGTTGCAGAGAGCAGATGTTGGAGACTGGGTTTGAGAAGAATTGTTGCAGAGAGAAGAGTTTGGAGACTGGGGTGCAGAAGTCCTGTTACAGAGAGCAGAGTTTAAAGACTGTTGTGCAGAATGACTGTTACAGAGTGCAGAGTTTAAAGACTGGGCTGCAGAAGGGTCTTACAGAGAGCAGAGTTTGGAGACTGAGGTGTAGAAGGACTGTTACAGAGAGTAGAGGTAGGAGACTGGGGTGCAGAAGGGTCGTTGCAGAGAGAAGAGTTTTCAGACTGAGGTGCAGAACTGTTGCAGAGAGCAGATATTGGAGACTGGGCTGCAGAAGATCTGTTGCAGAGTGCAGATGTTGGTAACTAGGGTGCAGAAGGACTGTTGTAGAGAGCAGAGGTTGGAGACTGGGGAGCAGAGGACTGTTTCAGATAGCAGAGGTTGGAGACTAAGGTGTGGAAGGCCTGTAACAGAGAGCAGAGTTTGGAGACTCAGATGCAGAAGGACTGTTACAGAGAGCAGAGGTTGGATACAGGGGTGCAGAAGGATCTTACAGAGAGAACAGTTTGGAGACTGGGGTGCAGAAGCACTGTTGCAGAGATCAGAGGTTGGAGACTGGCGTGCACTAGGATCATTGCAAAGAGAAAGGGTGGAGACTGGGGTGCAGAAGGATCCTTGCAGAGATCAGATTTTGTTAACTGGGGTGCCGAGGCCTGCTACAGAGAGTAGTTTGGAGACTGGCCTACAGAAGGCCTGTTACAGAGAGGAGAGGTTGGAGACTGAGGTGCAACAGTCCTGTTACATCGAGTAGATGTTGGAGACTGGGGTGTAGAAAGATCGTGCAGAGAGCAGAAGTTTTAGACTGAGGTGCAGAAGGACTGTTGTAGAGAGCAGAGGTTGAAGACTGGGGTGCAGTAGGACCATTACAGAGAGCAGAGGTTGGATACTGAGGTGCAGAAGGACCATTGAAGAGAGCAGAGGTGGATTCAGAGGTGCAGAAGGACTTTTACAGAGAGCAGAGATTGGAGATTGGGGTGCAGAAGGACTGTAGCAGATAGCAGTTTTTGGAGACTGGGGAGAAGAAGGACTGTTGCAGGGAGCAGGCGTTAGAGACTTGGGTGCAGTAGGACTGTTGCAGAGAGCAGAATTTGGAGACTGAGGTGCAGAAGGACTTTTACAGAGAGCAGAGGTTGGAGACTGGGGTGCAGAAGGACTGATACAGAAAGCAGAGTTTAAAGACAGGGGTGCAGAAGGACCGTTACAGAGAGCAGAGTTTAGAGACTGCAATATATGAGGACTGTTACAGAGAGCAGAGTTTGGAGAATGGTTTATAAAAGAACTGTTTCAGAGTGCAGATGTTGGAGACTGGGAATCAGAAGAACTGTTGCAGAGAGCAGAGTTTAAAACCTGGGGTGCAGAAGAACTGTCACAGAGAGTGAGTTTCGAGACTGAGGTGCAGAAAGAATGTTACAGAGAGCAAATTTTGGAGACTGGGGTGCAGAATTACTGATACAGAAAGCAGAGGTTAGAAACTGGGGTGCAGAAGGACCATAACAGTGAACAGAGGTTGGAGACTGTGGTTCAGGAGGACTGCTGCAGAGAACAGAGGTTAGAGAATGGTGTGCAGAAGCACTGTTAAAGAGAGCAGAGGTTAGAGAATGGGGTGCAGAAGGACTGTTACAGAGAGCAGAGGTTA
Source organism: Ictidomys tridecemlineatus (assembly GCF_052094955.1). Taxonomy (NCBI): domain Eukaryota; kingdom Metazoa; phylum Chordata; class Mammalia; order Rodentia; family Sciuridae; genus Ictidomys; species Ictidomys tridecemlineatus. The sequence goes on along the minus strand of NW_027522847.1, from coordinate 44,858 downwards.
AAGAATGGGGTGCAAATGTAGGGTTGCTGAGTTCAGAGGTTGGAGACAGAGGTGCAGAAGGACTGTTACAGAGAGCATAGGTTGGAAACCGTGGAGCAGAAGGACTGATACAGATAGCAGAGGTTTGAGATAGTGGTGCAGAAGGACTGTTACAGAGAGCAGAGGTTGGAGACTGGGAAGTAGAAGGACTGTTGCAGAGAACAGAGGTTGGAGACTGGATTGCAACAGGACCATTGAAGAAAGAAGAGTTTGGAGACTGGGTTGGAGAAGGAATGTTACAGAGAGCAGAGTTTTGAAACTGAGGTGCAGAAAGACCTTACAGAGAACAGAGGTTAGAGACTAGGGTGCAGAAAGAGTGCTAAAGAGAGGAGATTTAGGAGACTGAGGTGCAGAAGGTCTGTTGCAGAGAGCAGATGTTGGAGACTGGGGTGCAGAAGGATCGTTGCAGAAAGCAGACGTTGGAGACTGAGGTGCAAAATGACTGTTACAAAGAATAGAGGTTGGAGATTGTGATGCAAAAGGTCTGTTACAGAGAGAAGAGGTTCTAGACTAGGGTGCAGAAGAACTGTTAGAGAGAGAAGAGTTGTTAGACAAGGTTGCAGAAGGATCTTACAGAGAGCAGAGATTGTAGACTGAGGTGCAGCAGGACTGTTACAGAGAGCAGAGGTTAAATACTGGGGTGCAGAAGGCCTTTTACGAAGAGCAGAGTTCGGAGAAGGGCTCCAGAATGACTTTTACATATGGCAGAGTTGGAAACTGGTTTGCAGAAGGAACTTACAGAGAGCAGATGTTGGAGACAGGGGTTCAGAATGACTGTTACAGAGAGCTGAGGTTGTATACTTGGGTGCAGAAGGATCGTTGTAGAGAGCAGAGATTTGGTACTGGGGTGCAGAAGGATTGTTATAGAGAACAGACTTTGGATAATGGGGTGCAGAAGGCCTGTTACAGACAGCAGAGTTTGGAGACTGGGTTGCAGAAGAATCTTACAGAGAGCACATGTTAAAGACTGACGTGCAGAAGGACTGTTGCAGAGAGCAGAGGTTGGAGACTGGGTTGCAGAAGCACTGTTACACAGAGCAGAGGTTGAAGACTGGGTTGTAGAAGGACTGTTGCCGCGAGCAGAGGTTGGAGACTTGGGTGCAGAAAGACTGTTGCAGAGAGCAGTATTTGGAGACTGAGGTGCAGAAGGACTGTTACAGACAGCAGAGTTTGGAGACTGGGGTGCAGAAGGTCCTTTACAGAGAGCAGAGTTTGGAGACTAGGGTACAGAAGGACTGTTGCAGAGAGAAGATGTTGTAGACTGTGGTTCAGAAGAACTGTAGAAGAGAGCAGAGGTTAGAGAATGGGGTGCAGAAGTAAGTTTACAGAGAGCAGAGGTAGGAGAAAAAGGTGCAGAAGGACTATTACAGAGAGCAGAGGTTAGAAACAGTGGTGCAGAAGGACGGATACAGAAAGCAGAGTTTTGAGATGGTGGTGCAGAAGGACCGTTACAGAGAGCAGACGTTGAAGACTGCAGTACAGAAGGACTGTTTGAGAGAGCAGAGGTTGGAGAATGGGGAGCAGAAGAACTGTTGCAGATAACAGAGTTTGGAGACTGGGGTGCAGCAGGACCGGTGCAGAATCCAGAGGTTGGAGACTGTGGTGGAAAAGGAATGTTACAGAGAGCAGAGTTTGAAAACTGGGATGCAGAAGGATCTTACAAAAAGCAGAGATTGTATACCGAGTTGCAGCAAGAGTGTTACAGAGAGCAGATGTTGGAGACTGGGGTGCAGAAGGATCGTTGCAGACAGCAGAGTTTCCAGACGAGGCGCAGAAGGATCATTGCAGAGAGCAGAGGTTGGACACTGGGGTGCAGAAGGACTATTACACAGAGTAGAAGTTGGAGACTAGGGTGAAGAAGGACTGTTGCAGGGAGCACGTGTTGGAGACTTGGGTGCAGAAGAACTGTTGCAGAGAGCAGAATTTGGAGACTGAGGTGCAGAAGGACTGTTGCCAATAGCAGTGTTTGGAGCCTGGGCTGCAGAAGGACCGTTACAGAGAGCAGAGTTTAGAGACTGCAATACAGGTGGACTGTTACAGAGAGAAGTGGTTGGAGATTGGGGTGGAGAAGAAATGTTTCAGAGTGCAGATGTTGGAGACTGGGGTGCAGAAAAACTGTTGCAGAGAGCATAGTTTGGAGACTGGGTGCAGAAAAACTGTTGCAGAGAGCTGAGGTTGGAGACTGAGGTGCAGAAAAAATGTTACAGAGAGCAAAATTTGGAGACAGGGGTACAGAATTACTGATACAGAAAGCAGAGGTTGAAGACTGGTGTGCAGAAGCACCATTACAGAGAGCAGAGTTTGGAGACTGAGGTTCAGAAGGACTGTTGCAGAGAGCAGAGATTAGAGAATGGGGTGCAGAAGGACTGTTAGAGAGAGCAGAGTTTGGAGACTAGGGTACAGTAGGACAGGGGCAGAATCCAGAGGTTGGAGACTGTGGTGGAAAAGGAATGTTACAGAGAGCAGAGTTTGAAAACTGGGATGCAGAAGGATCTTACAGAGAGCAGAGTTTGGAGACAGGGGTGCAGAAAGACTGTTGAGGAGAGGAGACTTTGGAGACTGGGGCCTGAAGACGTGTTACAGAGAGCAGAGTTTGGAGACTAAGGTAAAGAAGGCCTGTTAATGACAGCAGAATTTGAAGACTGGGGTGCAGAAGGATTGTTATAGAGAGCAGAGTTAGGATACTGGGTGGCAGAATGATCTTACAGAGAGCAGAGTTTGGAGACTGAGGTGAAGAAGGACTGTTAAAGAGAGCAGTGGTTGGAGACTGAGGTGCAGAGGGATCGTGCAGAGAGAATATGTTTCAGACTGAGGTGTAGAAGGACTTTCACAGAGAGCAGATTTTGGATACTGAGGTGCAGAAGGACTGTAACAGAGAGCAACTTTTGGAGACTGTGTTTCGGAACGATCTTTCGTAGAGGAGAGTTTGGAGACTGAGGTGCAGAAGTACTGTTACAGAAAGCAAAGGTTGGAGTCTGGGGTGCAGAAGGATTGTTGCAGAGAGCAAAATTTTCAGACTGAGGTGAAGAAGGACTGTTGCAGAGAGCAGATTTTGGAGACTGGGGTGAAGAAAGATTGTTACAGAGAGCAGAATTTGGAGACTGTGGTGCAGAACAACTGCTACAGAGAGCAGAGGTTGGAGACTGGGGTGTAGAAGGCCTGATACAGAGAGCAGAGTTCTGAGACTGTGGTGCAGAAGAACTTTTATAAGGAGCGGAGTTTTGAGACTGTGTTTAAAAGGATCTTACAGGGAGCAGAGTTTTGAGACTCAGGTTCAGAAGGACTGTTGCAGAGAGCAGATGTTGGAGACTGCAGTACAGAAGGACTGTTGCAGAGAGCAGAAGTTGGAGAATGGTTTACAGAATGACTTTTGCAGAGAGCAGAGATTGGAGACTGAGGTGCCGAAGGACGGATAATGAAAGCAGAGGTTGGAGACTGACGTGCAAAAGGACCTTTACAGAGAGCAGGGTTTGGAGACTGTGGTACAGAAGGACTATTACAGAGAGCAGAGTTTGGAGACTGGGGAGCATAAGGACAGTTGCAAAATACAGAGGTTGGAGAGTGGGGTGCAGCAGGACCGTTGCAGAAACCAGAGGTTGGAGACTAGCATGGAGAAGGAATATTACAGAGAGCAGATTTTGGAAAGTGGGGTGCGGAATGATCGTTGCAGTCAGCAGAGTTTCCAGACTGAGATGCAGAAGGACTGTTTCACAGAGCAGAGGAAGTAGACTGAGGTGAAGAAGGACAGTTACAGAGAGCAGATGTGGGAGACAGTGGTGCAGGACTGATACAGAGTGGAAGTTGGAGACTGAGGTACAGAAGGACTGTTTGAGAGAGCAGAGGTTTGAGACTCAGGTGTAGAATGATTATTGTAGAGAGCAAGTTTTCAGACTGAGGTACAGAAGAACTGTTGGAGAGAGCAGATGTTGGAGATTGGGGTGCACAAGGACTGTTGCAGCGAGCAGAGGTTGGAGACTGGGGTGCAGAGGGATCGTTGCAGAGATCAGAGGTTGGTGACTGGGGTGCAGAAGGCCTTTTACAGAGAACAGAGTTTGGAGACTGAGGTGGATTAGGACTGTTACAGAGAACAGAGATTGGTGACTGGGGTGCAGAAGAACTGTTGCAGAGCAGATTATGGAGACTAGCGTTTAGAAGGACTATTACAGAGAGCAGAAGTTGTAGACTGGGGTGCAGAAGCATCATACAGAGAGCAGATTTTGGAGACTGAGGTGCAGAAGGACTGTTGCAGAGAGCAGAGATTGGAGACTGGGGTCCAGAAGGACTGATACAGAAAGCAGAGTTGGGAGACTGGGGTGCAGAAGCATCTTACAGTGAGCAAAGTATGGAGACTGAGTTGCAGAAAGAGTGTTGCAGAGAGCAGAGTCTGGAGACTGGGGTGTTGAAGGACTGTTATAAAGAGCAGAGTTTGGAGACTGGAAAGAATAAGGACTGTTTTGGAGTACAGAGGTTTGATACTGGGGTGCAGCAGGACCGTTGCAGATAGTAGAGGTTGGAGACTGGCGTGGAGAAGGAATATTAAAGAGAGCAGATTTTGGAAACTGGGGTGCAGAAGGATTTTTCAGAGAGCAGAGGTTGGAGACTGAGGTGCCGAAGGATCGTTGCAGAGAGCAGAGTTTGGACACTGGGGTGCAGAATGACTGTTGCTAAGAGCAGATGTTTGAGACTGGGATGCAGAAGGATTGTTTAGAGAGCAGATGTTGGAGACTGCGGTGCAGAAGGACTCTTGCAGAGAGCAGAGGCTGAAGACTGAGGTGGAGAATGACTGTTACAGAGAAAGCGGTTGGAGACTGGTGTACAGAAGGATTGTTGCAGAGAGCAGAGGTTTAAGACTGAGGTACAGAAAGATCGTTGCAGAGAGCAGAGGTGGAGACTTGGCTGCAGAAAGACTGTTACACAGAACACACGTCGCAAACTGGGGTGCAGAAGGAATGTTGCAGACAGCAGTGGTTGGAGACTGGGGTGCATAAGGACTGTTGTAGAGAGCAGAGTTGGATATGAGGTGCAGAAGGACTGTTACAGAGAACAGAGTATGTAGACTGGAGAGCAGAAATACTGATACAGAAAGCAGAGTTTGGAGACTGGTGTGCAGAAGGACTGTTACAAAGAGCAGTATTTGGAGATTGAAGTACAGAAGGACTGTAACAGAGAGCAAATGTTGGCAACTGGGGTGCAGAAGGAGTGTTGCAAAGAACAGAGGTTGGAGACTGAGGTGCAGAAGGACTGTTACAGAGGGCAGAGTTTTTAGACAAGGTTGCAGAAGGATCTTAAAGAGAACATAGTTTGAAGACCGAGGTGCACTAGGACTGTTAAAGAGAGCAGAGGTTTGAGACTGGGGTTTAGAAGGCCTGATATGGAGAACAGAGTTTGGAGAAGGGCTCCAGGAGGACTGTTACTGTAGGTAGAGTTTCGAACTTGGTTGCAGAAGGATTTTACAGAGAGCAGATGTTGGAGACTGAGGTGCAGATAGACTGTTACAGAGAGTAGAGGTTGGAGACTGAGTTTCAGAATGATCATTGCAGAGAACAGAGGTTGGAGACTGGGGTACAGAAGGATCGTTGCAGTCAGCAGAGTTTCCAGACTGAGATGCAGAAGGACTCTTACACAGAGCAGAGGTTGAAGACTGAGGTTAAGAAGGACAGTTACAGAGAGCAGATGTGGGAGACAGGGGTGCAGGATTGATACAGAGCAGAAGTTGGAGACTGAGGTACAGAAGGAGTGTTACAGAGAGCAGAGGTTGGAGATTGGGGTGCACAACGACTGTTGCAGCGAGCAGAGATTGGAGACTGGGGTGCAAAGGGATCGTTGTAGAGAGCAGAGGTTGGAAAGTGGGGTGCAGAAGGCCTTTTCCAGAGAGCAGATTTTGGAGACTGAGGTGCAGAAGGACTGTTACAGAGAGCAGAGATTGGAGACTGGAGTTACGATGAAGTGTTGCAGAGCAGATTATGGAGACTAGGGTGTAGAAAGACTGTTACAGAGAGCAGAGATTGGAGACTGGGGTGAAGAAGGACTGTTGCAGAGATAAGACGATGAAGACTGGGTTGGAGAAGGACTGTTGCAGAGAGCAGATGTTGGAGACTGGGGTGCAGAAGGAATTTTGCAGAGAGCAGTAATTGGAGACTGGGTGCATATGGACTATTGCAGACAGCAGATGTTGCAGACTGAAGTGCAGCACTGATACAGACAGCAGAGTTTCGAGAATGTGGTGCAGAAGGACTGATACAGAAAGCAGATGTTGGACAATGTGGTGCAGAAGAACCCTTACAGACAACAAGGTTGGAGACTGCTGTACAGAATGACTGTTACAGAGAGCAGAGGTTTTTGACTGGGGTGAAGAATAAATGTTGTATAGATCAGAGTTTGGAGACTTCGATGCAGAAGGACCATTGCAGAAAGCAGTGGTTGAAGACTGGGTTTCAGAAAAATCTTACAGGGAGTAGAGTTTGCACACTGAGGTGCAGAACGACTGTTGCAGAGAGGAGAGGTTGGAGATTGAGGCGCAAAAGTACTTTTGCAGAGAACAGAGGTTGGAGTTTGAGGTTCAGAAGGACTGTTACAGAGAGCAGAGGTTGGAGACTGGGGTGCAGAATGGCTGATACATAATGCAGAGTTTGGAGACTCGAGTGCGTATGGACCGTTACAGAGAGCAGAGGTTGCAGACTGCAGTACAGAAGGACTGTTACAGAGAGCAGAGGTTGGAGACGGGTGTGCAAAATTATCTTACAGAGAGCATAGGTTGGAGACTGGGGTGCAGAAGGACTGTTGCAGAGCAAATTATGGAGACAAGGGTGTAGAAGGACTGTTACCGAGAGCAGAGGTTGTAGACTGGGCTGCAGAAGCATCCTACAGAGAGGAGAGTTTGGAGACTGAGGTGCAGAAGGACTGTTGCAGATAGCAGAGGTTGGAGAGTGGGGTTCAGAAGGACTGATACAGAGGGCAGAGTTGGGAGACTGGTGTGCAGAAGCATCTTACAGTGAGCGAAGTATGGAGACTGAGGTGCAGAAAGGCTGTTGCAGAGAGACTGGAGTGCAGAAGGCCTCTGACAGAGAGCAGAGATTTGAGACTGAGGTGACGAAGGACTGTTGCAGAGAATAGAATTTGGAGACTTGGGTGCATAAGGACAGTTACTGAGAGAAGAGGTTGGAGACTGATGTGCAGAAGGACTAAACAGAGAGCACAGGTTCTAATACTTGGGTGCAAAGTGAATGTTGCAGAGAGCAGAGGGTGGAGACTGGGGTGCAGGAGGACTGTTACAGAAAGCAGAGGTTAGAGACTGAGGTTCAGAAAGACTGTTAAAGAGAGCAGAGGTTGGAGAGTGGGTTCAGAAGGACTTATAGTGAAAGCAGATGTTGGGGGACTTGGGTGCAGAAGGAACGATAAAAAGAGCAGAGGTTGGAGACTCCAGTAAACAAGGACTGCTACAGAGTGTAGAGGTTGGAGACTGGGGTGCAAAGGACTGTTGCAGAAAACAAAGGTTGGAGACTGGTGCAGAAGCACTTTTGCAGAGAGCAGAGGTTGAAGACTTAGGTGCAGTATTATTGTTACCGAGAGCAGAGTTTGGAGACTGGGGTGCAGAAAGACTGTTTCAGTGAGCAGAGTTTGCCTGACTGGGTTTCAGAAGGGTCTTACAGAAAGAAGAGGTTGGAGACTGATGTACATAAGGACTGTTACAGTGAGCAGAGTTTTGAGACTGGGGTGCAGAAGCATTGTTGCAGAGAGCAGATGTTGGAGACTGGGTGAACAAGGACTGTTGCAGCGAGCACAGGTTGGAGACACTGAGCAGAAGGATCGTTGCAGAGATCAGAGGTTGGAGACTGGGGTGCAGAAGGACTGATAAAGAGAGCAGAGTTTGGAGATCTGGGTGCAGAAGGCCTGTTACAAAGAGCAGTGTTTGGAGACTGGGGTGCAGAATGACTGTTACGGAGAGCAGAGTTTGGAGACTGCATTGCAGAAGGATCTTACAGAGATCAGAGTTTGGAGACTGAGGTGCAGAAGCACTGTTGCAGAGAGTAGAGTTTGGAGACAGAGGTGCAGAAGGACCGTTGCAGAGAGCAGAGCTTGGAGATTGAGGTGCAGAATGATTGATACAGAGATCAGAGGTTGGAGACTCAGTTGCAGAAGCACTGTTTTAGAGAGCAGAATTTGGAGACTTAGGTGCAGAAGGACTTTTACAGAGAGCAGAGGTTGGAGACTGGGATGCAGAAGGACTGTTGCAGAAAACAGATTTTGAAGACTTGGGTGTAGAAGTATCGTGGTAGAGAGCAGAATTTTCAGTTCAGGTGAAGAAGAACTAATGCAGAGAGCAGATGTTGGAGACTGGGGTGCAGAAAGCCTGTTACAAAGAGCAGAGTTTAAATAAAGGGTGCAGAAGGACTGTTACAAAGAGCAGATTTTGGAGATTGGTTTGCAAAAGTATTTTCCAGAGAGTAGAGGTTAAAGACTGAGATGCATAAGGACTGTTACAGAGAGTAGAGTTTGGATACTGAGGTGCAGAAGGTCAATTGCAGAGAGCAGAGGTTTAAGACTGAGGTGCAGAAAGACTGTTACAGAGAGCAGAGTTTGGAGACTGAGGTGCAGAAAAACTGATACAGAATGCAGAGTTTAAAGACTGGGGTGCAGAAGGACCACTACAGAGAGCAGAGATTGGGGACTGCGGTGCAGAAGAACTGTTACAGAGAGCAGAGGTTGGAGACTGAGGTGCAGAAGGACTGTTGTAGAGAGCAGACGTAGGAAACTGGGGTGAAGAAGGATTGTTGCAGAGAGCAGAGATTTGAGACTGAGGTGCAGATGGACTGTTACAGAGAGCAGAGGTTGGAGACTGGGTTGCAGAAGGACTGTTGCAGAGAACAGAGGTTGGAGACTGCAGTGCAGAAGAACTGTTACTGAGAGTAGAGTTTGGACACTGGGGTAAAGAAGCATATTACAGCGAGCAGAGGTTGGAGACTAGGGTGAAGAACTACTGTTGCAGAGAGCAGAATTTGGAGACTGGGGTGCAGAAGGATTGTTACAGAGAACAGAGGTTGGATACTGAGGTGCAGAAGGACCTTTGCATAGAGCATAAGTTTGAGATTTGGGTGCAGAAGGACTATTGCAGAGACCAGAGGTTGGAGACAGTTGTGCAGAAGGAGTGATACAGAAAGCAGAGTTTGGAGACTGTGGTACAAGAGGTTCATTACAGAGAGCAGAGGTTGGAGTTTGCAGTACAGAAGGACTGTTACAGAGAGCAGAGGTTGGAGACTGGGGTTCAGAAGGAGTGTTGCAGAGATTAGATGATGAAGACTGGGGTTCAGTAGGAACTGATGTAGAGAACAAGGTTGGAGAGTGGGGTGCAGAGGAACCATTGCAGAGGGCAGACGTTGGAGACTGTTGTGCAGAAGGAATGTTACAGTGAGAAGAGTTTGGAAACTGGGGTGTAGAAAAATTTTTGAGACTGCAGTGAAGAATGATTGTTGCAGACAGCAGACTGGGGTGCAGAAGGATCATTGCAGAGAGTAGATAATGGAGACTGGTGTATAGAAGGACTGTTCTATAGAGCAGAGTTTGGAGACTGGGGTGAAGAAGGACTGTTGCAGAGAGAAGTTGTTGAAGACTGAGGTGTAGAAAAACTGTTACAGAGAGCAGTGTTTAGAGACTAATGTGCAGAAGAACTGTCGCAGAGAGGAGAGGTTGGAGACTGGGTGCAGAAGGACTGTGCAGAGTGCAGTGTTTGGAGACTGGGGTGCAGAAAGACTTTTACAGAGAATAGAGGTTAGAGACTGCTGTACAGAAGGACTGTTAATGAGAGCAGAGGTTTGAGACAGGTGTGCAGAAGGATCTTACAGAGAGCAGAGGTTGGAGATTGGGTGCAATAGGACTGATGCAGAGAGCAGAGGTAGGAGAATGGGGTGCAGAAGGATTGTTGCAGAGAGAAGCTTTTGGATACTGAGGTGCAGAAGTCCTGTTACACAGAGAAGAGCTTGGAGACTGGGGAGCATGTGACCTGTAACATATAGCAGAGTTTGGAGACTGAGTGGCATAATTATCTTAAAGAAAGCAGAGGTTGGTGACTGAGGTGCCAAAGAACTGTTAGAGGGAGCAGAGGTTGGAGACTGGGGTTCAGAAGGATCCTTTCAGAGAGCAGAGTTTTCAGAATGATGTTTAGAAAAACTGTTGCAGAGAGCAGATGTAGGAGACTGGGGTACAGAAGAACTGTTGCAGAGTGTAGAGGTTGGAGACTTGGGTGTAGAAGGATCATTGCAGAGAACATAGGGTGCAGACTGGGGTGCTTAAGGAGTGTTACAGACAGAAGAATTTTGAGACTGGGGTGAAAAAGGAGTATTATAGAAAGCAGAGTTTGGAGACTGGTTTTTACAAGGATCTTTCATAGAGCAGAGGTTGGCAACTGAGGTGCAGAAGGACTGTTACAGAGAGTAGATGTTGAAGACTAAGGTGCAGAAAGACCTTTGCAAAGAGAAGAGGTTGAAGACTTAGGTGCAGAAAGACTGTTGCAGAGTGCAGAGGTTGGAGACTTGGGTGTAGGACTGTTGCAGAGAGCAGAGGTTTGACTTTGGGGTTCAAAAAACTGCTGCAGCGAGCAGACGTTAGGGACTGAGGTGCAGAAGGACTTTTAAAGAGAGCAGAGTTTGGAGACTGGGGTGCAGAAGTACTGCTGAAGAGAACAGAGGTTGGAGACTGGGGTGCAGAAGGATCGTAGGGACGAGCAGAGTATCAAGACTGGGGGGTAGAAGGACTGTTGCAGAGAGCAAAAGTTGTAGACTGGGGTGTCGAAGGACTGTTGCAGAGACCAGAGGTTGGTGACTGGGATGCAGAAGGACTATTACAGAGAGCAGACTTTGGAGACTCGGGTGCAGAAGGATCGTTGCAGAGAGCAGATTTTTGAGACTGGGGTGCAGAAGGACTTTTACAGAAAGCAAAGGTTGAAGACTGGGGTGCTGTAGGACTTTTACAGAGAGCAGAGGTTGAAGACTCATGTGCAAAAAATCTATTGCAGAGAGCAAAATTTGGAGACTCTGTTGCAGAAGTAGTGTTGCAGAGAGCACAGATTGGAGACTGCGGTGCAGAAGGACCCTTACAGATAGCAGAGTTTGGAGACTGCTTTGCAGAAGTACTTTCACAGAGAGCAGAGGTTGGAGACAGGTGTGCAGAAAGATCTTACAGACAGCATAGGTTTGAGACTGGGGTGCAGGAGGACTGGTTCAGAGAGCAGAGGTTGGAGACTGGGGTGCAGAAGGATAGTTTAAGAGAGAAGAGTTTGGAGACTGGGGTCAAAAGGCCTGTTATAGACAGCATAGGTTGGAGATTGGGGTGCAGAAAGCCTGTTACAGAGAGGAGAGTATAAAGAGTGGGTTGCAAAAGGATCTTACAGAGACAAAGGGTTGGAGACTGACGTACATAAGGACTCATACAGAGAGAAGAGGTTTGAGACTGAGATGCAGAAGGATCGTTCCAGAGAGAAGAGTTTTCAGAAACAGGTGCATAAGGACTGTTGCAGAGAGCAGAGTTTGGAGACTGGGGTACAGAAGGACTGATACAGAAAGAACAGGTTGGTGACTGTGGTGCAGAAGGACTGTTGCAGAGAGCAGAGGTTAGAGACTGGGGTGCATAAGGACTGTTGCAGAGAGCAGATGTTGGAGACTGGGGTGCAGAAGGACTGTTGCAGAGAGCAGAAAATAGAGACTGGTGTGTAGAAGGACTATTGCAGCGAGCAGAGGTTGCAGACTGAGGTGCAGAAGGACTGTTACAGAGAGCAGAGTTTGCAGAATGTGGTGCAAAAGGACTGATACAGAAAGCAGTGGTTGGAGACCGGGGTGCAGAAGTACCCTTACAGAGAACAGAGGTTGTAGACTGCGGTTCAAAAGGAATGTTACAGAGCGCAGAGGTTGGAGACTGGGTTGCAGAATAACTGTTGTAGAGAACAGAGGTTAGAGGCTGGGGTGCAGAAGGACCATTGCAGAAAGCAAAGGTTGGAGACTGAGTTTCAGAAGGATCTTACAGACAGCAGAGTTTGGACACTGAGGTACAGAAGGACTTTTGAAGAGAGCAGAGTTTGGAGATTAGCGCGCAGAAGGACTGTTGCAGAGAGCAGAAATTGTAGTCTGAGTTGCAAAAGGACTGTTACAGAAAGCAGAGTTTAGAGACCAGAGTGCAGAAGGACTGATACAGAAAGCAGAGTTTGGAGACTGGGATCCAGAAGGACCATTACAGAGAGCAGAGTTTGGAGACTGCAATACAGGACTGTAACAGAAAGCAGAGGTTGGAGACTGGGGTGACGAAGGACTGTTGCAGAGAGCAGACGTTGGAGAATGAGGTGAAGAAGGACTGTTACAGAGAGGAGAGGTTGGATACTTGAGTGCAGAAGGACTGATAGAAAAAGCAGAAGTTGGAGAGTGGGGAGCAGAAGGACCGTTACAGAGAGAAGAGTTTGGAAACTTCAGTATTGAAGGACTGTCACAGAAAGCAGAGTATAGAGACTGGGGTGGACAAGGACTGTTGCAGAGAGCAGATGTTGGAGACTGGGGTTCAGAAGGACTGTTGCAGAGAGCAGAGGTTTAAGACTGGTGTGCAAAAGGACTGTTGCAGAGAGCAGATGTTGAAGAGTGAGGTGCAGAAGGACTGTTTCAGAGAGCAGAGTTTGGAGACTGTGGTGTAGAAGGACTGATACAGAAAGTAGAGGTTGGAGACTGGAGTGCAGAATGAACCTTACAGAGAACAGAGGTTGAAGACTGCGGTACAGAAGAACTGTTGTAGAGAACAAGGTTGGAGAGTGGGGTGCAGAGGGACCATTGCAGAGGGCAGACGTTGGAGACTGGGGTGCAGAAGGAATGTTACAGAGAGCAGAATTTGGAACCTGGGGTGTAGAAAAATCTTACAGAGAGAAAAGTTTGGAGACTGGGGTGCAGAAGGATTGTTGTAGAGAGCAGTCCTTGGAGACTGGGGTGCATAAGGATTGTTGCAGAGGGTAAATTATGGAGACTTGGGGATAGAAGGACTGTTCTATAGAGCAGAGTTTGGAGACTGGGGTGAAGAAGGACTGTTGCAGAGAGCAGTTGTTTAAGACTGAGGTGAAGAAAAAATGTTACAGGGAGCAGTGTATAGAGACTGGGGTGCAAAAAGACTGATACTGAGTGTAGAGTTTGGAGACTAGGGAGAAGAGGATCTTACAGAGAGGAAAGTTTAGAGACTGGGGTGCAGAAGGATTGTTGCAGAGAGAAGACGTTGGAGACTGGGGTGCAGAAGGATCGTTGTAGAGAGTAGATAATGAAGACTGGTGTATAAAAGGACTGTTCTAGAGAGCAGATTTTAGAGACTGGGGTGCAGAAGGCCTGTTGCAGAGAGCAGTTGTTGAAGACTGAGGTGCAGAAAAACTGTTACAGAGAGCAGTGTTTGGAGACTGAGGTGCAGAAGGACTTTTGAAGAGAGCAGAGGTTGGAGACTGGGTGCAGAAGGAGTGTGCAGAGTGCAGTGTTTCCAGACTGGGGTGCAGAAGGACTGTTGCAGATACCAGAGGTTTGAGACTGCGGGGAAGGACTGTTACAGAGAGCAGAGGTTGAAACTTGGGGTGCAGAACGACGGATACAGAAAGCAGAGTTTGGACACTGGGGTGCAGAAGGACCGTTACAGAGAACAGAGGTTGAAGACTGTGGTACAGAAGTACTGTTATAGAGAGCAGAGTTTGGAGACAGGTGTGCAGAATTATCTTACAGACAGCAGAGGTTGGAGACTGGGGTGCAATAGGACTGTTGCAGAGAGCAGAGGTTGGAGAATGGGGTGCAGAAAGATCGTTGCAGAGAGAAGAGGTTGGAGACTGAGGTGCAAAAGACCTGTTACACAGAGCACAGCTTGGAGACTGGGGAGCAGAAGGCCTTTAACATAGAGCAGCGTTTGGAGACTGGGTGGCATAAGAATCTTTAAGAGAGCAGATTTGGTGACTGAGGTGCTGAAGGACCGTCAGAGAGAGCAGAGGTTGTAGACTTTGGTCCACAAGGATCTTTGCAGAGAGCTGAGTTTTGAGAATGAGGTTTAGAAAAACTGTTGCAGAGAGCAGATGTTGGAGACTGGGGTGCAGAAGAACTCTTGCAGAGAGCAGAGTTTGGAGACTTGAGTGTAACAGGATCATTGCAGAGAGAAGAGGGTGGAGACTGGGGTGCCGAAGGAGTGTTACAGAGAGCAGATTTTGGAGACTGGGGTGCAGAAGGACTGTTACTGAGAGTAGATGTTGAAGACTGATGTGCATAAAGACCTTTGCAAAGAGAAGAGGTTGGAGACTGAGGTCCAGAAAGACTGTTGCTGAATGTAGAAGTTAAAGACTTGGGTGTAGAAGGACTTAGCAGAGAGCAGAGATTGGAGATTGGGGTGCTGACGGACTGTTGCAGAGAGCAGAGGTTGGAATCTGAGGTGCAGAGGACTGTTACAGAGAGCAGAGTTTGGAGACTTGAGTGCAGAAGGACTGTTAGAGAAAGCAGAGGTTGGAGAGTGGGGTGCAGAAGAACCGTTACAGAGAGAAGAGTTTGGAATCTGCAGTACAGAAGGACTGTTACAGAGAACAGAGGTTGGAGACTGGGTTGCAGAAGTTTTTTTACAGAGAGCAGAGTTTGGAGACTGTTGTGAAGAAGGACTGTTACAGAGTGCAGAGTTTAAAGACTGGGTTGTAGAAGGATATTACAGAGAGCAGAGTTGGGAGAATGAGGTGCAGAAGGACTGTTACAGAGAGCAGAATTAGGAGACTGGCGTGCAGAAGGGTGGTTTCATGGAGAAGAGTTTTCAGACTGAGGTTCAGAAGGACTGTTGCAGAGAGCAGATGTTCGAGACTGGGGTGCAGAAGGACTGTTGGAGAGAGGAGAGTTTGGAGACTGGGGTGCAGAAGGACTATTATAGAGAGCAGAGTTTTGAGACTGGGTTGCTGAAGGATCTTACAGAGAGTAGAGGTTGGGGACTGGGGTGCAGGTGGACTGTTACAAAGAGCAGTGGTTTGAGACTGGGGTGCAGAAGAATCGTGCAGAGAGCAGAGGTTTCATACTGAGGTCCAGAAGGACGGTTACAAAGAGCAGACGTTGGAGACTGAGGTGTAGAAGGACTGTTACACAGAGAAGAGTTTGGAGACTCAGGTGCAGAAGGACTGTGACAGGAAGCAGAGTTTGGAAATTGGGGTGTAGAAGGACTGTTACTGAGAGCAGAGGTTGGAGACTGGGGTGCCAAAGGATTCTTACATAGAGCACAGGTTGGAGACTGAGGTGCACACGGATAGATACAGAGAACAGAGGTTAGAGACGTGGGTTCAGACAGACTGATACAGAGAGCAGAGGTTGAAGACTGGGGTGTGGATGGACCATTACAAAGAGCACATGTTGGAGACTGCGGTACAGAAGGACTGTTACAGAGAGCAGATCTTGGAGTCTGGAGAGCAGAAATACTGTTTCAGAGGACATAGGTTGGAGACTGGGGTGGAGAAATAATGTTACAAAGAGCAGAGTCTGGAAACTGAAGTGCAGAAGGATATTACAGAGAGCAGAGGTTGGAGACTGTGGTGCAGAAGGACTGCTGCAGAGAGCAGACGTTGTAGACTGGGGTCCAGAAGTATTGTTGCAGAGAGCAGAGTTTGGAGACTGGAGTGGAGATGTACTGTTGCAGAGAACAGATGTTGGAGGCTGGGTGCAGAAGAACTGTTACATAGAGCAGAGTTTGGAGACTGAGGTGCAAAAAGACTGTTACAGAGAGCAGAGTTTGATGACTGGGGTGAAGAAGTACAGTTATAGAGAGCAGAGGTTGGAGACTGAAGTTCAGATGGATCTTATAGAGAGCAGAGTTTGGAGACTGGGGTGCAAAGGACTGTTGCAGAGAGCAGATGTTGGAGACTGGGGTGGAGAAGAATTGTTGCAGAGAAAAGAGGTTGGAGACTGGGGTGCAGAAGTCCTGTTACAGAGAGCAGAGTTTAAAGCCTGTTGTGTAGAACGACTGTTACAGAGTGCAGAGTTAAAGACTGGGCTGCACAAGGGTCTTACAGAGAGCAGAGTTTGAAGACTGAGGTGTAGAAGGACTGTTACAGAGAGCAGAGGTAGGAGACTGGGGTGCAGAAGGGTCGTTGCAGAGAGAAGAGTTTTCAGACTAAGGTACAGAACTGTTGCAGAGAGCAGTTGTTGGAGACTGGGCTGCAGAAGGACTGTTGCAGAGTGCAGATGTTGGTAACTAGGGTGCAGAAGGACTGTTGTAGAGAGCAGAGGTTGGAGACTGGGGTGCAGAGGACTGTTGCAGGGAGCAGAGGTTGGAGACTGAGGTGTGGAAGGCCTGTAACAGAGAGCAGAGTTTGGAGACTCAGATGCAGAAGGATTGTTACAGAGAGCAGAGGTTGGATACAGGGGTGCAGAAGGATCTTACAGAGAGCAGAATTTGGAGACTGAGGTGAAGAAGCACTGTTGCAGAGATCAGAGGTTGGAGACTGGGGTGCACTAGGATCATTGCAAAGAAGAATGTTGGAGACTGGGGTGCAGAAGGATCGTTGCAGAGAGCAGATTTTGGTAACTGGGGTGCCGAGGCCTTCTACAGAGAGTAGAGTTTGGAGACTGGCCTGCAGAAGGCTTGTTACAGAGAGGAGAGGTTGGACACTGAGGTGCAGAAATCCTGTTACATCGAGTAGATGTTGGAGACTGGGGTGCAGAAAGATCGTGCAGAGAGCAGCGGTTTTAGACTGAGGTGCAGAAGGACTGTTGTAGAGTGCAGAGGTTGGAGACTGGGGTTCAGAAGGATCATTACAGAGAGCAGAGGTTGGAGACTGGAGTTCAGAAGGATCGTTGAGGAGAGCAGAGTTTGGAGACTGGCGTGCAGAAAGCCTGTTACAGAGAGGAGAGGTTGGAGACTGGGATGCAGAAGGACTGTTATAGAGAGCAGTGTTTGGAGACTGGGTTGCTGAAGGATCTTACAGAGAGCAGAGGTTGGAGACTGAGGTGCAAGTGGACTGTTACAGAGAGCAGTGGTTTGAGAGTGGGGTGCAGAAGGATCGTGCAGAGAGCAGTGATTTCAGACTGAGGTGCAGAAGGACTGTTACAGAGAGCAGAGATTGGAGACTGAGGTGTAGAAGGACTGTTACAATGAGGAGAGTTTGGAGACTAAAGTGCAGAAGGACTGTTACAGGAAGCAGAGTTTGGAAATTGGGGTGCAGAAGGACCGTTACAGAGAGCAGAGTTTGGAGACTGCGATATAGAATTGTTACTGAGAGCGAAGGTTGAAGACTGGGGTGCAGAAGGACTCTTACATAGAACAGAGGTTGGAGACTGAGGTGCAGAAGGATAGATACAGACAACAGAGATTGGAGACTGGGGTTCAGACAAACTGTTACAGAAAGCAGAGGTTGGAGACTGGGATGTAGAAGGACCGTTACAATTGACTGATGTTGGAGACTGCGGTACAGAAGGACTGTTACAGAGAGCAGATTTCGGTGACTTGAGAGCAGAGGACTCTTGCTGAGGACAGAGGTTGTAGACTGTGGTGGAGAAGGAATGTTACAGAGAGCAGAGTTTTGAAACTGAAGTGCCGAAGGATCTTACAAAGAGCAGAGGTTGGAGACTGTGGTGCAGAAGGACTGTTGCAGAGTGCAGATGTTGGAGCCTTGGGTCAAGAAGGATCATTGAAGAGAGCAGAGTTTGGAGACTGGGGTTCAGAAGGACTGTTGCAGAGAGGAGATGTTGGAGAGGGGTTGCAGAAGGACTGTTGCCGAGAGCAGATTTTAGAAACTGGGGTGCAGAAGGACTGTTACACAGAGCAGAACTTGGATAGTGAGGTGCAGAAGGACTGTTAAAAAGAGCAGAAGTTAGATACGCGGGGCAGAAGTACACTTACAGAGAGCAGAGGTTGGAGACTGAGGTTCAGATCTATCTAACAGAGAGCAGATTTGGAGACTGGGGTTCTAAAGGACTGTTACAGAGTGCAGACTTTAAAAACTGGGTTGCAGATGTATCTTACAGAGAGCAGAGTTTGGAGACTGAGGTTCAGAAGGACTGTTACATTGAGCAGATCTCTTACTCTGGGGAGCAAAAAACTGTTGCAGAGGACAGAGGTTGGAGACTGGGGTGGAGAAGGAATGTTACAGAGAACAGAGTTTGGAAATTGGAGTGCAGAAAGATCTTAAAGAGAGAAGAGGTTGGAGACTGTGGTGCAGAAGGACTGTTGCAGAGAGAAGACGTTGGAGACAGGGGTCCAGAAAAATCGTTGGAAAGAGCAAAGTTTGGAGACTGGGGTTCAGAAGGACTGCTGCAGAGAACAGATGTTGAAGACTGGGGTTCAGAATAACTGTTGCAGAGAGCAGATTTTAGAGGCTGGGGTGAAGAAAGACTATTAAATAGAGAAGAGGTTGGAGACTGAGGTGCAGAAGGACTGTTACAGAGATCGGAGATATAGACTGGGGAGCAGAAGGACTGTTACAAAGAGCAGAGGTTGAAGACTGGGGTTCAGATGGATCTTACAGAGAGCAGAGTTTGGAGACTGGCGGTTCAAAAGGAACTGTTGCAGAGAGCAGATGTTGGAGACTGGGGTGGAGAAGAATCGATGCAGAGAGAAGAGGTTGGAGACTGGGGTGCAGAAAGCCTTTTACAGAGAGCAGAGGTTGTAGACTGTTGTGCAGAAGGACTGTTACAGAGTGCAGAGTTTTAAGACTGGGTTGCAGGAGGATCTTACAGAGAGCAGAGTTGGGAGACTGAGGAGCAGAAGGACTGTTACAGAGATCAGAGGTAGAAGACTGGAGTGCAGAAGGTTCGTTGCAGAGAGCAGATGTTGGTAACTAGGGTGCAGAAGGACTGTTGTAGAGAGCAGAGGTTGGAGAATATGCTGCAGAAGGACTGCTGCAGAGAGCAGAGTTTAGAGACTGAGGTGTGGAAGTCCTGCTACAGAGAGCAGAGGTTGGAGACTTGGATGCAGAAAGACTGTTACAGAGAGCAGATGTTGGATACAGGGGTGCAAAAGGATCTTACAGAGAGCAGAATTTGGAGACTCTGGTGCAGAAGAACTGTTGCAGAGATCAGAGGTTGGAGACTGGGTGCACTAGAATCATTGCAGAGAGCAGAGGTTTGAGACTGAGGTGCAGAAGAATCGTTGCAGAGAGCAGATTTTGGAGACTGGGGTACAGAAGGCCTGCTACAGAGAGAAGTCTTTGGAGACTGGCGTGCAGAAGGCCTGTTATAGAGAGGAGAGGGTGGATACTGAGGTGCAGGTGGACTGTTACATAGAGCAATGTTTTGAAACTGGGGTGCAGAATGATCGTGTAGAGAGCAGAGGTATCAGACTGATGTGCAGAAGGACTGTTACAGAAAGTAGATGTTGGAAATTGGGGTGTAGAAGGACCATTACAGAGACCAGAGTATGGAGACTGCGGTATAGAAAAACTGTTACAGAAAGCAGAGGTTGGAGACTGGGGTGCAGAAGAAATTTTACAGAGAGCACAGGTTGGAGAATGAGGTGCAGAAGGATAGATACAGAGAGCAGAGGTTTGAGACTGAGGTTCAGAAGGACTGATACAGAAAGCAGTATTTGGAGACTGGGGTGCAGAATGCCCGTTATGGAGAGCAGTGTTTGGAGACTGCGGTACAGAAGGACTGTTACAGAGAGCAGATGTTGGAGACTGGGAGCAGAAGAACTGTTGCAGAGGACAGAGGTTGGAGACTGGAGTGCCGCAGGACACTTGCACAAAGCAGAGGATTAAGACTGGGCAAGAGAAGGAATGTTACAGAGAACAGAGTTTAGAATCTGGAGTGCAGAAGGATCTTACAGAGACCAGAGTTTGGAGACTGTGGTGCAGAAGGACTGTTGCAGAGAGCAGTGATTGGAGACTGAGGTGCAGAAGTCCTGTTACATAGAGTAGAGTTTGGAGAATGGGGTGCAGAAGGATCGTTGAAAGGAGCAGAGCTTGGAGACAGGTGTGCAGGAGGATCTTACAAAGAGCAGAAGTTGGAGACTGAGGTGCAGAAGGACTCTTGTAGAGATCAGAGGTTGGAGACTGGGGTGCAGTAGGATCATTGCAGAGAGCAAAGGTTGGAGACTGGGGTGCACAAAAACTGTTACAGAGAGCAGAGTTTGGAGACTGGGGTGCAAAAGGACTGTTACAGAGTGCGGAGTTTAAAGACTGGGTGTCAGAAGGATCTTTCAGATAGCAGAGTTGGGAGACTGGGGTGTAGAAGGACTGTTACCGAGAGCAGAGGTAGGAGACTGGGGTGCAGAAGGGTAGTGGCAGAGAGCAGATTTGGTAACTAGGGTGCAGAAGGACTGTTGTGGAGAGCAGACGTTGGAGACTGACTTGCGGAAGTCCTGTTACAGAGAGCAGAGGTTGGAGACTCGGAAGCAGAAAGACTGTTACAGAGAGCAGAGGTTAGATACTGGGGTGCTTAAAGATCTTACAGAGAGCAGAATTTGGAGACTGAGGTGCAGAAGGACTGTTGCAGAGATCAGATGTAGGAGACTGGGTTGCAGTAGGATCATTGTAGAGAGCAGATGTTGGAGACTGGGGTGCAGAAGGATCATTGCAAAGAGCAGATTTTGGAGACTGGGGTGCAGAAGGCCTGCTACAGAGAGAAGAGTTTGGAGACTGGCGTGCAGAAGGCCTGTTACAGAGAGGAGAGGTTAGAGACTGGGGTGCAGAAAGCCTGTTACGGAGAGCAGATGTTGGAGACTGGGGAGCAGAAGGACTGTTGCAGAGGACAGAGTTTGGAGACTGGGGTGCTGCAGGAAACTTGCAGAAAGCCGAGGTTAAAGACTGGGTTTGGTCATGCTCATTTTTTTTTTTTCGTTTGAAGAAATGAATCCCTAAGTTTAGTCAGGAAAACATTTCATTTATTGCCAAAGAAAAAAAGAAGTTCTTCTTTTAAGACTCTAGACTTATTTATTTTATTTTGTTTATATTTAGATTTTAAAATTAGTTGTGCTTAACTGAACCACCGACTTTCTATTGAAATTTAAATACTTCAAGTTTCTTAAGGCCCTGAGATTTGGAATTTTAATGAAAGCTGTGTTGGCCTATTAATCATGTGCAATGAATTATTAGAACCAAAGACAAGAATGTCTGGGCATTGAAGATAATAAGACAGTTTACTATATATGGTATTATCATCAGGTAACAAAGTATCCTACAAATAATAGTTATTACATGATAAATTTTCTGAGTCTATTTCTTTTTTGTTTCTTAAATCATAATTGTTAATACATATTAAATGTACAAATTAATGTACATTATGCAAATTAAAGGGATTCATTGATGTTTCCCTACTTGCATTAATATATTGTGCATTAATTTCAATTATTTTTTCTGTAAAATGATGATAATAGGTTATCTTATAGGTTGTTGTGTGTGTGTGTGTGTGTTTTAAATGAGTTAATGCATGTAAAAAGTCTTATTATGCATTTAATAAGTGTTAGGTATTTTTATCTAATGTGTGTCTCTATTCGTTACTCAGTTTGAAAAATCCTGATTGGATTCAGGTATGTAAAAATTCATCTTTTCAAAGAAATTCACTGAGTTTTGATAGAATGGATTATCCGAAATTCAATCTAATTTTTACAGAAAACATGCCACTTTTAAACTACATTAAACAAGGTCTTTAAAGTCAGGCATTTATGTGTATTGAAGCAATCTAAGAAGACTCACACTCAAATTATTTTCTATGAAATATGCCTAGATGATTATGATGATTATGGTTATTATTATTGCAGAGCAGAGGGTTTACTATTAAGTTGATCTAATTCCTATGCTGCATTATATAAATTCTAAGGAGCAAGTACATATTGTGTCAAGAAGTGTCATTCATGAGTTATGATTGTTAATAATGGATTCTAATGGTGACCATGATGATGATTCAATCTAATGCCCTACATTAATAAAGACCATAAAGGATAAGGAAAATTGTTTGGGTATCATCCTTCACCCTTACCTCACACCCGTGACCTACAAGAAATTAGCCAGTGAAACCAAGGAAAAACTTATATGTAGATAAAATTATATAAACATACATTGGGATATTTTTATAATGCCCCATGAAATTGTCCCTCCTGAACTGAACTTTATATTTAAGACCTTTACAATACCAGTATGCACAACTTCAGAGATTGTATTTTTAAATCCCTGAATATTTACGTTTAGTTTTCCCTTTTACACATCCACAGACCATGTACCAATTTTTCATAGTAAAATCTGCTGGAACTGTCTTCTATGTGGAATTTTATTTATTTTCTGAAAACATCTAGATATATACCTATAAAAGAGATTGCAATATTGATCTTTTTGATACGGGGAGTTAAAAGAAAGTACATGTCACTGATTTCTAAATGACTTGAAGTTTATTCAGGTAGTTGATAGAGAAAACAGAGAACGTAAAAAATGTCAAGTACATGTAGCTTCCAGCTCCATTTCAAAGTTGATTTATTGTAAATCAATGCTAATAAGGTAACTTCTTGTTTAGGGAAATTATTTAGAGAAAGCGATACCTACAACTGACCTAGATAGTGTGGTGTTTTTAGTCATTTCTGGATAAACTTTTACTACAATTTTCGTGAACACCAAGTATCACAAGAATCCCTACTTTCTCTATTTCCTTCTCTACTTTCTCTATTCTCCTGGCGGATTTCATATTCACCCTTTGCTGTAACAGTTGCCTTCAAGACAATGACTCCCGAATCCACACCTGCAGTTCTAGGCTGTCTGTGAAGGGCATTTCCACGTGATTATCTCACAGATAACTCACATTCAACATTACACAAATCAAATCCACCAAAGCCTCCTCTACATCTGCTATTCATCACATATTCCTGTTTTCCTGAGTGATCCCACCAGCTAGCCAGCCTGCCCAAACTGATTTGTTGTCTTTACCGTGTCATCTTCAACTAGGACTTTAAAGTTCTCCATATCCTTCTCCATGAGGGCTTCAGAGATTTTCTCCCACCTTCAACACAGCACGTCTTCAGATACAGACCACTTCATTTTGATCTTGCTTTAGCACTCATATCACTCTTTTGAACTAAATAGGTGTGTCTAAAACCTGGGGAACCAGGTTTCACAGTTATCGACCCCTGCTAATTGGACTCACACGCACAATTCCATGAGTGGGTCTATCTGCGTGTTCTAGACGTAGAGATCTGATGATTTTCTAAAACCTAGTCTATCTCCCTCCAGATGTCCCTGTTTTCAGTCTGCACTCACCTGAAAGAGATTTATGGTTCCCTATTTTTGATACTCTGCAATCATTGATGTCCATGCTCATACCCAAACCTGGCTTCCTGAGACACACCTGGGCTCTCTGGTGGCCCATGGCATGGTGGGGGGTGGGACGTTTTCCAAGGTTTCTATTGCCAAGTACCTTGCTTAGAAATCAGGCCTGACACAGCTTCACAGAGCCTAGTCCCAGCCCCATAGGCTGATACCCTGCGGCCTTCCCTGAAGGAGCAGGCTCCTCAGAATGACCCAGGGCTTGGCAGCATCCACTTGTACTATCCCACCAGCCCCTTGAAGCCTAGCTCGAGTCTTCATAGAAACAGGGTACTTCTCTATAAAAATGGGCTCCCTCCTCCTGCCCCAGTGTGATGCAGCTCTCAGAGAAGCTCAATAGTGAGGGTCTTTCCATTTATAGCAATTAGGATAACCAAGTGTTCTAAGCTTGCTGAGCCTTAGATGGCAGATTCCTGCTATATTCTTTGAGATTTCTGCCATCAATGTTGCCTGAGATGCCAACTTTCCATCCCACTAACTATAAGAGAGTGTTCTCAGTCAAGACCAATCCCACAACCAATAACACACACACACACAAACACACACACACACACACACATGCTCACGCCCATCCATCATGATGAGCAAGGCATTGTATCTGTGATACAGACCGAATGCACCCACAAATCACATTCACTGCTTCAAACAGATCGTGATCAGAAAACAACTGATGTCACTTGTAAAATGTTATATGTCCTGGACTATCACTGTGGTAAAAAAAGAAGTAGAGAAATGCAAAAATATGGGAGAAAATACTTAACCTCTTAGAGACCTAAAAAAATATTTAGATGTGGTTCCAACCAATCCTGAGTTAAAAATCATCTTGAAAAAATGCTTTCACTTCTATTTATCAATTTACTTACTTACTTACTTACTTACTTACTTACTTACTTACTGCAGTACTGGGGATTGAACCCAGTGGCACTCTACCATGAAGCTATATCCCCAGCCTTTTAAATTATTTGGGGAGGAAGGCATTGCAGAGTTTCAAATTTATGATACTCTTGCCTTAGTCTCCCAAGTACCTGGGATTACAGGCAGGTACCACTCTTCCCTATTATTTTTTTTATTTTTAAAATAAGGCTATTTTTAAAAATTGAACTATAATTTGTACTCAAAAAATTCACAGATCTAAAGTGTACAGGTTTATAATATTTTACATATATATGAACTACCAAAAATCAGGATATAAAACATTTCCATCACTTTAGAAAATTCCTTCATGCTTCAACTGATATCATTTCTGAGCTCCAAAAAAAAAAAAAAGACCACCATTATTTCTTGACCAGTATAGCTGTTTTGCTGATGTTTGAACTTTATTTAAAGAAAACATACAGTTTATATTTTGTATCTGGCTTCTTTCACCCAGAAATTTTTTTTTAGATTGGTCAATGTTATTAATGTTCCAGTATTTGTGTTTCTAAAGTAACTGAGTTATTCCACTGCATGAAAAACCGTGATTTGTCTTCTGTCCTTCTGCTGAATACATAATATTTGTTTGAGTTATTATGAATTTTTACACAAGAATTTTTGTGAACTGTGCAGTAATTTCCTTAGAAATATGCTAGGAATGGGATTGTTTTGAATAGAATAACTATGTATTTATCTAAATTAGAAATTACTAAATATTTTTGAAAAGTAAGTGTATATAGACTTCAAATTACACCTTGAGTATCTATTGAAATAGCTAGAAAGCATGTTGTTTTCATCATTATAATAACCAAAAAGAGCAGAAGAAAATGCAAATTAATGACTTTCCTTGACTTTATTAGGGATGAAGATTATAAGGCAAACAACTAACCGAAGTCTGGGGAGAGATAAGCAACCAAAATAATCCAGGCATTTTTTTAACTATGGGAGAACCGACTAGATACATAGGAGTTTATTTATAAAAAACACTCAAATAAAAAATAGTTAATGGATTGCTAAAGACTAAGTATAGACATGTTTAAGAGCATAAAGACCCAGAGGGTTATAGACATAAGATGTTTTTATTTTTTTCTCCATGGATTCCACCAAGTGCTCCCAGGAAGATAGGGAAGTATTCTGAGAAAGTGTCTTTAACGGTATCATTTCTTAGATAGGTGGAGGAACAAAGAGCAGCAACAGCAGCCAAAACTCCTCCCAGACCCATTTCCTGATTTTTTGCATAGAACAAAAGCTGTAATCTTCAGGGGCAAGAGTAACAGAAACTGTTACATTAGGACACTCAACGGAAAATCTTTGTAGCTATGGAAAGGAACAGGCCGAAATGTCTAACGTTGAGAGGAATAAGAACTAGGCTCAGCCGTATTGCTAGAAAGTGGGTCACTGTGAAGGCAATATCCCTGTGACTGAGTTTACAGTACATAAGGCAGGGCTTAGTGGAAACATCAGAAATCCCTTCTCTGTTTCCCACTAGTCCACTAACATGCATTGACTGAAAATAACAGTAGAATACAGCTGAGAATTCTTCAAGAAATAGATTATCTCTGGAGAACAACGAAAATAGAATACACAAAAGCAAGCATGGAACAATATTAACAAACTCAACTCAGCCATATAGAATAAGGATAACATTAGAGTCAAATGAGATCAATCCCAGAATGCAAGGCTGGTTCAATATTCAAAAATTCAATCAATCGAATTTCCATAGTAACAGACTAAATAAGAAAAAATACATATCATTTCAATAGATGCCGAGAAAATAAAAAAATTCAATATCTATTTATGATAAAAACGATAACTAAATGAAACTAGGGGCAAAGTCCAGTGGTAGAGTGCATGCTTAGTATGCATAAGGCTCTGAATTCAAAACCCAGCACACATACACCAAAAAAAAAAAAAAAACTACTAGTAAAAAATGGATAGACATTTTCTAACTTGATAAAAGGCATTGAGTAAATGTATTGTGCCAGACACATAGCTTATATTATCTCAAAACTTTTTTCAGCAGTTGTGAAATAGACATCATTAATATCCTAAGCAAGGAACAAACTGAGGAATAGAGATGAGCTGACTGTTTTAGAAACAACATCTAGTAAACAACAGATGGATTTCAATCCACATCTATCTGGACCAAGAGCCTACTGATTTACTATAATATTTTTCATTTAAGATTGAAAAAGAAACAGAAATTTTAGTTCAAAACAATGGATCACGGATTAGCATGGATAACATGATAGAAAATCAGTAATTGTATAAATCATTTTTTTTCAGGAAATGTAATGTTTGGTGAGGTAAATCTTATAATACAAAAGACGAAAAATACCTAAGTATATATCTTTTGTCAAAATTTCTTGTATCTTATAAAACTTAAAAAAATAAAAGTTTTTACTGAAAAAATAGATCAATGTATTTAAAAGCAGTTGACTTATAATTTTACTTTTAAAAAATAATCAGAGATGATCACAGATACATATGTATGAAAACTTCTATTCCAATATTTATGATAGTAAATGGAATGGAAGGTTTCTATGTTAAATAAAAAGGGAGATGTTAACTTAATTTCATGTTAGAAAATTAAGATTACAAGGAAAACAACTAAATAGTGTACAACAATATTGGGAAATTTTGCTTTGGATATTTTAAAGATAGATAGAGGTAGAATGGGATGAATGAAAAGAGAGCTTTGATTTTGTGACCTGTTCTATTCTTCAGAAAAAATTTCTGCATTTTCTTCATTTTTCCACAATGAAAACTTATTACTTGAAATAACAGATATACAAAAAAGAATTCATCACAGTGAAGCACAGTGTTAGGAGGGAGATACTGCAGATTCAATGAGACACATGGGTTGATAGCTGGTTGTGCATTTTGACCAGTCTCCATTTATTCTTACAAAAGAGCACCCATGCAAAAGTCTGTGAGAAGTTATGCTCTCTCAAAAGTCACTCCTATAAGTCTCTTTCCAGAGTCCAGGCATCTCTGTATACAATATTATTTACCATGTTGCTGCAGATTAACAAGCCTGTTTGGGGTGCTCTCAGTCCTTTCTCGTCATGGTCTTTTTTTCTCTCTTTTGTACTTATGATACCATTGAAAATGTGCAATCAATCATGTGTCACTGAATTCATCTTCTTGGAATTTTCCAACCACTCCAACCTACAGGGCTAATTCTTTCTTCACTTTCTTGTCATTTACCTGACCACTCTCCTTGGGAACATGCTCATGATAGTGGCCACCAGGGTCAGTCCTGCTATCCACACTCCAATGTACTTTTTCCTCAGCAATTTGAGCTTTGGGACTTCTGCTAAACATCCACCACCCTCCAAGTACTGCTGGTGAACTTCTTCTGGGAGAAGAAGGCCATTTCTTATGAGGGCTCTCTTTCCCAGATCTTCTTCTTGGTGACAAGTGCTGGCACAGAAGGCTTCTTACTGGATGAGTGGCCAGTATGACTGCTGTGTGGCCACCTGCCGTCCTCCTCAGTACCCAGTCATCATGAGTGTGAAGGTCTGTGTTGGCCTGGTGACTGGGTCCTGGCTGTGTGGGCTGGTGAACTTGGTCACACACACGGTGCTGGCCATCACACTCACTCTGTGTGGGCCCCACCAGTTAAGCCACTTTCTCTGTGACACCCCATTGCTCCTGAAGCTCTCCTGCTCAGACACCTCTGTCAACGAGTCTGCGCTCCACGTGGTCAGTGCCTCCATGGTCCTGAGCCCCTGCCTCTTCACTGCAGGCTCCTACGCACTCATCATGGTGGCCATCCTGGGGATTCCCTCTGCCCAGGGCAGGAGGAAGGCCTTCTCCACCTGTGCGTCCCCCCTCACTGTCGTGGTGGTCTTCTATGGAACAGCCAACTTCCACTATGACAGGCCCAGAGAAGGCCGGACATGGACACCCTGGTCTCTGTGCTCTTCTGTGTGGTGAGCCCCCTGTTGCGCCCCGTCATTCACAGCCTAAGAAGCAACAAGGTCCAGAGTGCCCTGAGGAAGCTGGCTGGAGGGTGTGCATCTCTTTGCACGATCAAAGTCTTGACCAATTTTCAAACTGGAGTATACAGTCAGTCATCTGAAAAACGATGCCTCCCAGGGACTTGTAGGCACCTGGTTAGAGAGTCTGAATCTGGAGCTTCAGATAGCACAGGAGAGTATAAGGGTCACACCAAAATAAAAGGTAAATATTTTACTGTATTTTGTTAATAGGAGCCTTAAGAATATATAAGAGAATATGTTTGAGTCTTCTAGACTAAAAAAGTCAGGACATATTGCTGGATCATTTTGAATGCAGTCACAGGGACGTAATCACAAGAAATGTTAGGGCCAAGGATTTTCCTGAGCCACGGGGAGTGGCTATTAGACTCTCTTTGGTTGATGGACTGAAATCTGGACTCAGTGTTTGCTTAAGTTCAATGAACAATATGATCCTGAAATAATGGAGAAGATGGTAATCAGAAATAAATAAGGTGTTGGATGGCGTGTCATGTGACCCCTTCGCTGGGCTCACAGCTGAATCTGGAGGAGGGCCTGAAGCACCAGCCTTCCCCAAGGCCTCCTGGATATGCATTCAGAAGGCAGCACCAGATCCTTGTGAAACCCACAGCCGCTCTCCTAGGCAGCCTGGGAAGACATTAACAGATGGCATTGTTGAAACGGGCTCCCTGATTTCAGTAAGAATAAGCGGAAGAGGCCATGTGGAAGAGCAGTGATCAGAACATTTGAATCTGTAAAGATTTTTGACAGTGGTAAATGATCGTGGTATTTATAGATGGGAAAATATAGGCACCCTCATAGAATAGTGCCATTCCCATGTAATGTGAAACTCTTCTTTTCACACTTCATCGATGCATAGTAGTTGTCCATAATGGTGGGATTTGCTGACACATATTTGAACATGCACACAAAATAACCGTGAACTTTGGCCAATATCATTCCAATATTTTCCTTTTCCTCACCTCCTCCCCTGGTGCCTTGACTCTACTGATCTTCCTTCAACTTTCATGATGAGACTCTCTTCCCAACTTTCCTTCCTTTTCCCCCTCTAGCT
Source organism: Ictidomys tridecemlineatus (assembly GCF_052094955.1). NCBI lineage: Eukaryota > Metazoa > Chordata > Mammalia > Rodentia > Sciuridae > Ictidomys > Ictidomys tridecemlineatus. The sequence goes on along the minus strand of NW_027522847.1, from coordinate 15,598 downwards.
TTAACAGAGGAAAAACATACAGCCCTTAACTTTCTGAGTTGCTTATTTCCCTTAATGTTCTAAAGATCCATCCATCTTCCAGCATGACATAATTTCGTTCTTATTTATGGCTGAATGAAATTCCAGTGTCCATATACCAGATGTTCTTTATCCATTCGTCCACTGATGTCACCTCAGCTTGTTCATGGGCATATATGTGTCATTATAGTATGATGACTTCGATCCGCTGTGATAAATACCAAGCAGAGGTAGAGCTGGGTCGCAGGGTGGTCCATGGCTACTCCTGAGGAGACTCCATCCCGATTTCCATGGTGGTTGTGCTGATTTACATGCCCACCAACAGGGTGACAGTGCTCCTTTCTCTCCAATTTTCTCCTTGTCACACTGGTTTCTGTTTGTATTCTTGGTGGTTGCCTTTGTCACTGAAGTGAGATGAAATCTCAGGGTAGTCTTGACTTGCAAGTATTTTCATATATTTGTTGGCCACTCACATATTTTCTTCTAAGACGTGTCTGTTTAGTTCATTTAGTTTCCCATTTGGTAATTGGGTTATTTGATAATTGGGTTATTTAATAATTGTGGGTTTGATGTTAAGTTTTTTTAGTCCTTTATTAATATTCTGAATATTCATCCTCTTTTAGAAGAGCACCTCATAAAGATTTTCTCCCTTTCCATAGGTTCTCTATTCATATTCTAATTGTCTCCTTTGCTGTGCAGAACCTTCTTAATTTGATGCCATCCTATTAGCTAACATTTGGTGTTATCTCCTGAGCTTTGGCATCCTATTGAGAAAGTCATTGCCTCTGCCTGTAGGTTGGAGTATTGACTTTGTTTTTTCCTAGAAACTGCATAATTTCTGGTCTAGTGCCATGGTCTTTAATGCATTTTGAGTTGATTTTTTGCAGGGTGAGCGATAGTTCAGGTCTCATTCTTCTGCATTTGGACAGAGGTCTAGAAGGACTGTTTCAGAGAGTAGATGTTAAAGACTGGGGTGCAGAAGAACTGTTGCAGAGAGCAGAAGTTGGAGACTGTTACAGAAAGCAGAGTTTGGAGACTAAGGTGCACAAGGATCATTGCAGAGAGCAGAGTTTTCAGACTAAGGTGCAGAAGGACTGTTACAGAGAGCAGAGATTGGAAATTGGGGAGCAGAAGGACTATTTCAGAGAACAGAGTTTGGAGACTGGGTTGCAGCAGGACCATTGAAGAAAGCAGAGGTTGGAGACTGGGTTGGAGAAGGAATTTTACAGAGAGCAGAGTTTGGAAACTGGGGTGCAGAAGAAGCTTACAGAGAAGAGAGGTTGGAGACTGGGGTCCAGAAAGAGTGTTAAAGAGAGGAGATGTTGGAGACTGGGGTGCAGAAGGATCGTTGCAGAGAGCAGAGGTTGAAGACTGGGGTGCAGATGGACTGTTGAAGAGAGCAGAGGTTGGAGACTGAGGTGGAGAACAACTGTTACAGAGAGAAGAGGTTTGAGAGTGAGGTGCAGAAGGGTCGTTGAAGAGAGCAGAATTTTGAGACTGAGTTGCAGAAGAATCGTTGCAGAGAGCAGAGGTGGAGACTGGGCTGAAGAAGGATCGTTACAGAGACCAGAGGTGGGAGACTGGGGTGCAGAAGGACTGTTACAGAGAGAACAGGTTGGATACTAGGTTGCAGAAAAAATGTTGCAGAAAGCAGAGGTTGGAGTCTCGGGTGCAGAAGGACCGTTACAGAGAGCAGAGGTTGGAGACTGGAGTGCAGAAGAACTGTTTCAGACAGCAGAGTTTGGAGACTGGGGTGCAGAAGGCCTGCTACAGAAAGCAGAAGATGGATACTAGGTTGCAGAAGAACTTTTATAGATACCAGAGTTTTGAGGCTGGGTTGCAGAAGGACTGTTATAGAGAAGCATATTACAGAGAGCAGAGGTTGGTGACTGAGGAGCAGGACCACTGTTACAGAGAGCAGTGTTTGAAGACTTGGGTGTAGAAGGATCAGGCAGAGAGCAGAGGTAGGAGACTGAGATAAAAAAAAGACTGTAACAGAGAGCAGATATTGGATCCTGGGGTGCAGAAGGACTGATACAGAGAGCAGAGTTTGGAGACTGTTGTGCAGAAGGCTGTTACAGAGAGCAGAGGTTAAAGACTGGGTGCAGAAGGAGGGCTGTTACAGAGAGCAGAGTTTGGAGACTGGGTTGGAGAAAAATATTACGTAGAATAGAGTTAGGAGACTGCGGTGCAGAAGGATAGTTACAGAGAGTAAATGTTGGCGACTGGGGTGCAGCAGAATTATTGCAGAGAGAAGAGCTTGGAGACTTGGCTGCAGAAGGGCGGTTGCAGAGAGTAGATGTTGGAGACGTGGATGCAGAAGGATCGTTGCAGACAGCAGATGTTGGAGACTGGGATGCAGAAGGATCATTGCAGAGAGCAGAGATTGGAAACTGTGTTGCAGAAGGACTGTTACACAGAGCAGAGGTTGAAGACTAGAGTGTAGAAGGACTGCTGCAGAGAGCAGAGTTTGGAGACTGGGGTGCAGAAGGACTGTTACAGAGAGCAGATGTTAAAGACTGAGATGCAGAAGGACTGTTACAGAGAGCAGAGGTTGGAGACTGGGGTGCAGAAGGACTGATACAGATAGCATAGGTTGGAGACATGGGTCGAGAATGAAACTTACAGAGAGCAGTGGTTGGAGACTGCAGTACACAAGGACTGTTACAGAGAGCAGAGTTTGGAGACCAGGGTACAAAAGGACTGTTGCAGAGTGCAGAGGTGGGAGAATGGGATGCAGTAGGACTGTTTTAGAGAGTAGATGTTAAAGACTGGGGTGCAGAAAAACTGTTGCAGAGAGCAAAAGTTGGAGACTGGGGTGCAGAGAAATTGTTGCAGGGAGCAGAGATTTGAGACTTGGGTGAAAAAGACTGTTACAGAGATCAGAGTTTGGAGATTGGGGTGCAGAAGAATCTTATAGAGAGCAGAGATTGGAGATTGGGGTGCAGAGGAACTGTTGCACAGAGCAGAGGTTGGAAACTGGGGTGCAGAAGGACTGTTACAGAGAGCAGAGTTTGGAGACTGTGTGCAGAAGTATCTAACATAGAGAAGAGGTTGGAGATTGAGGTGAAGAAGAAATGTTACCGAGAGCAATGGTTGGAAACTGGGGTGCAGAAGGATTTTTGCAGGGAGCAGAGGTTGGAGACTGACATGCTGAAGGACTCTTGCAGAAAACAGAGGTTGGAGAATGGGGTGCAGAAGGACCATTGCAGAGAGCAAATGTTTGATACTGAGGTGCAGAAGAATTGTTACAGAGAGCAGAGGTTGGAGAGTGGGGTGAAGAAGGACTGTTACAGAGAGCAGAGGTTGGAGACTGAGTAGCAGAAGGACTGTTACAGAAAGCAGAGTTAAGAGACTGTGGTGCACAAGGATCCTTGCAGAGATCAGAATTATCAGACTGATGTACACAAGGACTGTTGCAGAGAGCAGATGTTAGAGACTGGGTTGCAGAAGGATCGTTGCAGAGAGCAGAGGCTAGAGACTGGGGTGCAATAGGACCATTGCAGAGGTCAGAGTTTGGAAACTGAGGTGCAGAAAGATTGTTACAGACAACAGAAGTTGGATACTGGGGTGCAGAAGGACTGTTGCAGAGAGCAGAGGTTGGAAACTGGGGTTTAGAAAGACTGTGGCAGACAGCAGAGGTTGTAGACTGGGGTGCAGAAGGACTGTTACAGAGAGGAGAGTTTGGAGACAGGGTTGCAGAAGGATCTTACTGAGAGCAGAGGTTGGAGACTGAGGTGGAAGAAGACTGTTACAGAGAGTAGAGTTTGGAGACTGGGGTGCAGAAGGATCGTTGAGGAGAACCGAGTTTTCAGACTGAGGTGCAGAAGGACTGTTGGAGATTACAGAGGTTGGGGACTGGGGTGCAGAATGATCTTTACAGAGAGCAGAGGTTTGAGACTGGGGTGCAGAAGGACTGTTACAGAGAACAGAGGATGGAGACTGCGGTGCAGAAAGCCTGTTATTGAGAGCAGAGTTTGGTGAAAGGATGCAGAACGAGTGTTACAGAGGGCAGAGTTTGGAGACTGGGTTGCAGAAGGATCTTACAGAGAGTGGAGGTTGGAGACTGAGGTGCAGAAGGACCATTGCAGAGAGCAGAGGTGGAGACAGAGGTGCAAAATGATTGTTACAGAGAGAAGAGGTTGGAGACTGGGGTACAGAAGTACTGTTGCAAATTGTAGAGGTGGGAGAATGAGGTGAAGAAGAACTGTTTCAGGGTGCAGGTGTTGGAGACTTGGGTGCAGAGGACTGTTGAAGAGAGCAGAATTTGGAGACTGAGGTGCAGAATAACTGCTACAGAGATCAGAATTTGGAGACTGGGGTTCAGAAGTACTGATACAGAAAGCAGAGGTTGGAGACTGGGGTGCAGGAGGACCATTGCAGAGAGCAGAGTTCGGAGACTTGCATACAGGAAAACTGTTACAGAGAGCAGAGGTTAGAGAATGGTTTATAGAAGAACTGATTCAGAGTGCAGATGTTGGAGACTGGGATTCAGAAAAACTGTTGCTGAGAGCAGAGTTTGGAGACTGGGGTGCAGAAGAACTGTCACAGAGAGCAGAGGTTGAAGACTGAGGTGCAGAAAGAATGTTACAGAGAGCAAAGTTTGGAGACTGTGGTGTAGAATTACTGATACAGAAAGCAGAGATTGAGACTGGGATGCAGAAAAACCGTTCCAGAGAGCAGAGGTTGGAGACTGTAGTACAGAAGTACTGTTACAGAGAACAGAGGTTAGAGAATTGGGTGCAGAAGTAAGGTAGCAGAGTACAGAGGTTGGAGACAAAGGTGCAAAAGGACTGTTACAGAAAGCAGAGGTTGGAATCCGTTGTTCAGAAGGACTTATACAGAAAGTAGAGGTTTGAGACTGGGGTGCAGAAGGACCGTTAGAGAAAGCAGAGGTTGGAGACTACGGTACAGAAGGACTGTTACAGAGAGCAGAGTTTTGATACTGGAAAGTAGAAGGACTGTTGCAGAGAACAGATGTTGTAGACTGGGTTGCAGCAGGACCGTTGAGGAAAGCAGAGGTTGTAGACTGGGTTGGAGAAGAATGTTACAGAGAGCAGAGTTTGGAAAATAGGGTGCAGAACGACCTTACACAGAACAGAGGTTGGAGACTGGGTTGCAGAAGGAGTGTTCAGGGGAGGAGAAGTTGGAAACAGGGGTTCAGAAGGACTGTTGCAGATCGCAGATGTTGGATTCTGGGGTGCATAAGGATCGTTGCAGAGAGCAGAGGTTAGAGACAGGGGTGCAGAAGAATGGTTGCAGAAAGCAGAGGTTGGAGATTGAGGTGCAGAAAAACAGTTACAGAGAGCAGAGTTGGAGTCTGGGGTGCAGAAGGATCGTTGAAGAGAGAAGAAGTTGGAGACTGAGTTGCAGAAGAATCGTTGAAGAGAGTAGAGGTGGAGACTGGGCTGCTGAATGATCGTTACAGCGAGAAGAGGTGGGAGACTGCAGTGCAGAAGGACTGTTACAGAGAGCACAGGTTGGAGACTGGGGTGCAGAAGGAATGTTGCAGAAAGCAGAGGTGTGAGACTGGGGTGCAGAAGGACCGATACAGAGAGCAGACGTTGCAGACTGGAGTGCAGAAGGACTGTTTCAGAGAGCAGAGTTTAAAGACTGGGGTGTATAAGGCCTGCTACAGAGAGCAGAGGTTAAAGACTGGGTTGCAGAAGGACTGTTATAGAGAGCAGAGATTTGAGGCTGGGTTGAACAAGGATCTTACAGAGAGCAGTGGTTGGTGACTGTAGTGCAGGACGAATGTTACATAGAGCAGTGATTAGAGACTGGGGTGCAGAAGGATCGTGCAGAGTGCAGAGGTTTCAGACTGAGGTGCAGAAGGACTGTAACAGAGAGCAGAGGTTGTAGACTGAAGTGCAGAAGCACTGTTACAGAGATTGGAGGTTGGAGACTTAGGTGCAGAAGGACAGTTGCAGAGAGCAGAGGTTGTAGACTGAGGTGCAGAAGGATTGTTACAGAGAGCAGAGTCTGGAGACTGGTGTGCAGAAGGACTTTCGCAGAGAGCAGAAGTTTTAGACTGGGATGTAGAAGGACTGTTGCAGAGAGTAGACGTTGGAGATTGGGGTCCAGAAGGACTGTAGCAGAGAGCAGACTTGGAGACTAAGGGGCAGAAGTAGAGTTACACAGAGCAGAGGTTGGAGATTGGGGTGCAGAAGGACTGATACAAAAAGCAGAGTTTCGAGACTCAGGTGCACAAGTACCCTTAGAGAGAGCAGAGGTTGGAGAATGCAGTACAGAAAAACTGTTACAGAGAGCAGAGTTTGGAGATTGGGGTGGAGAATGACTGTTGAAGAGAGCAGAAGATGGAGACTTAGGTGCAGAAGGACTGTTGCAGAGACCAGAGGTTGCAGACTGAGTTGCAGAAGGACTGATGTAGGGAACAGATGTTGGATCCTGGGGTGCAGAAGGATCGTTTAGGCGAGCAGAGTATGGAGACTAGGGTGCAGAATGACTTTTGGAGAGAGCAGATGTTGGAGACTTGGGTGCAGAAGTACTGTTGCATAGAAAAGTGATTGGAGACTGGGGTGATGAAGGACTGTTACAGAGAGCAGAATTTGGAGTCTGGGGTGCAGATGGAATATTGCAGAGAGCAGAGTTTTCAAACTGAGGTACAGAAGAACTGTTGCAGGAAGCAGATGTTGGAGACTTGGGTTCACAAGGACTGTTGGAGCTAGCAGAGGTTTAATACTGGGGTAAAGAAGGATCGTTGCAGAGAGCAGAGGTTGGAGACTGAGGTGCAGAAGGATCGTTGCAGAGAGCAGAGGTTCGAGACTGAGGTGCAGAAGGATCGTTACAGAGAGCAGAGTTTAAAGACTGGGGTGCAGAAGGACTTTTACAGAGAGCACAGGTTGGAGACTTGGGTGCAGAAGGAATGTTTCAGAAAGCAAAGGTTGGAGACTGAGGTGCAGAAAAACTGTTGAAGAGAGTAGAGGTTAAAGACTGGGTTGCAGAAGGACTGTTACAGAGATGAGACGTTGGAGACTGGGTTTCAGAAGGATCTTACAGAGAAAAGAGTTTGGAGACTGAGCTGCAGAAGGACTGTTACAGAGAGTGGAGGTTCGAGACTGAGGTGCAGAAGGATCGTTACAGAGAGCAAAGTTTGGAGACTGGGGTGCAGACAGACTTTTACAGAGAGCAATGTTTTGATACTGGGGTGCAGAAGGAATGTTGCAGAGAGCAGAGGTTGGAGACTGAGGTACAGAAGGACTGTTGCTGAGAGTAGAGGTTGGAGATTAGCGTGCAGAGGGACTGTTACAGAGAGCAGAGGTTTTAGACTGCAATGTAGAAGGACTTTTGCAGAGATTAGAGTTTGGAAATTTGGGTTTAGAAGGAGTGTAGCAGAGAGCAGAGGTTGGAGACTAAGGTGCAAAAGTACAGTTACACAGAGCACAGTTTGGAGACTGGGGTGCAGAAGGACTGATACAGAAAACAGAGGTTCGAGACTCAGGTGCAGAAATACCCTTAACGAGAGCAGAGTTTGGAGAATGCAGTACAGATGGACTGTTAAAGAGAGCAGAGGTTGGAGACTGGGGTGGAGAATTACTTTTTCAGAGAGCAGATGTTGGAGACTTGGGTGCAAAAGAACTGTTGCAGAGAGCAGAGGTTGCAGACTGAGTTGCAGAAGGAATTTTAGTGAGGGAAGAGTTTGGAGAAGGTGGTGCAAAACAACTGATACAGAAAGCAGAGGTTGGATACTGGGGTGCATAAGGACCCTTACAGAGAACAGAGGTTGGAGACGGCGGTACAGAAGGACTGTTACAGAGAGCCGAGGTTGGAGACTGGGGTGCAAAACAACTGATTTAGAGAACAGAGTTTGGAGACTGGGGTATAGAAGGATCGTTGGGGCGAGCAGAGTATTGAGACTAGGGTGTAAAAGGACTGTTGCAGAGAGCAGAGGTTGGAGACTGGTGTGAAGAAGGACTGCTTCAGAGAGCAGACGTTAGAGACTGGGGTGCAGAAGGATCGTTGGGGCGAGCAGAGTATGGAGACTGGGGTGTAAAAGGACTGTTGCAGAGAGCAGATATTTTAGAAGGAGGTTCACAAGGACTGTTGCAGCCAGCAGAGGTTTGAGACTGGGGTGCAGAAGGATCGTGGCAGAGAGCAGAGGTTGGAAACTGAGGTGCAGAATGATCATTGCAGAGAGCAGAGGTTCAAGACTGGGGTGCAGAAGGATCTGTACAGAGAGCAGAGTTCGGAGACTGGCGTGCAGAAAAACTTTTACAGAGAGCACAGGTTGGAGAATGGGGTGCAGAAGGAATGTTGTGGAGAGAAGAGGTTGGAGACTTGAAAGCAGAAGGACTGTTGCACAAAGCAGAGTTTGGAGACTGAGGTGACGAAGGAGTGTTGCAGAGAACAGAGGATAAAGACTGGGGTGCAGAAGGACAGTTACAGATAGCAGACGTTGGAGACTGGGGTGATGAAGAACTGTTATAGAGAGCAGAGTTTGGAGACTGGGTTGCAGAAGGATCTTACAGAGAGCAGATAATGGAGACTGAGGTGCAGAATGACCGTTGCAGAGAGCAGAGGTTGGAGACTGAGGTGCAGAAGGACTGATGCAGAGAGCAGAGGTTTTAGACTGGGATGTACAAGGACTGTTGCAGAGAGTACAGGTTGGAGATTGGGGTCCAGAAAGACTGTAGCAGAGAGCAGGTGTTGGAGACTAAGGTGCAGAAGGACAGTTACACAGAGCAGAGATTGGAGACTGGATTGCTGAAGGACTGACACAGAAAGCAGAGGTTGGAGACAGGTGCAGAAGTACCCTTACAGAGAGCAGAGGTTGGAGAATGCAGTACAGAAGGACTGTTACAGAGAGCAAAGTTTGGAGACTGGGGTGCAGAATGACTGTTGCAGAGAGCTGATGTTGGAGACTGGGGTGCAAAAGGACTGTTGCAGAGAACAGAGGATGGAGACTGGGGTGCTGACGAAGTGTTACAGAGAGCAGAGATTGCAAACTGAGTTGCAGAAGGACGGTTACTGAGGGCAGAGTTTGGAGACTGTGGTTCAAAACGACTGATACAGAAAGCAGAGGTTGGATATTGAGGTGCATAAGGACCCTTACAGAGAACAGAGGTTGGAGACTGTGGTACAGAAGGACTGTTACAGAGAGCAGATGTTTGAGTCTGCGTTGCAGAAGAACCGATGTAGAGAACAGAGTTTGGAGACTGGGGTGCAGAAGGACCATTGGGGTGATCAGAGTATGGAGACTTGGATGTAGAAGGACTGTTGAAGAGAGCAGTGATTGGAGACTGAGTTACAAATGGAGTGTTACAGAGAGCAGAGTTTTGAGACTGGGGTGCAGATGGATTATTGCAGAGAGCAGAGTTTTCAGACTGAGGTACAAAAGAACTGTTGCAGGAAGCAGATGTTGGAGCCTGGGCTTCACAAGGACTGTTGCAGCTAGGAGAGGTTTCAGACTGGGGTACAGAAGGATAGTTGCAGAGAGCAAAGTTTGGAGACTGAGGTGCAGAAGGATTGTTACAGAGAGCAGAGGTTGGAGACTGGTTTGCAGAAGGACTGTTGCAGAGAGCAGAAGTTTTAGATGGGATGTAGAAAGACTGTTCCACAGAATAGAGTTTGAAGATTGGGGTTCAGAAGGACTGTAGCAGAGAGCAGAATTTGGAGACTAAAGTGCAGAAGGACAGTTAAACAGAGCACAGGTTGGAGACTGGGGTGCAGACGGACTGACACAGAAAGCACAGGTTGGAGACTCGGGTGCAGAAGTACCATTACAGAGAGCAGAGGTTGTAGAATGCAGTACGAAAGGACTGTTACAGAGAGCAAAGTTTGGAGACTGGGGTGGAGAATGACTGTTGCAGAGAGCAGATTTTGCAGACTCGGGTGCAAAAGGACTGTTGCAGAGAGCAGAGGATGGAGACTGGGGTGCAGAAGGACTGTTCAGAGAGCAGAGGTTACAGACTGAGTTGCATAAGGATGGTTACAGAGGGCAGAGTTTGGTGACTGTGGTTCAAAACGACTGATACAGAAAGAAGAAGTTGGATACTTGGGTGCATAATGACCCTTAGAGAGAACAGAAGTTGGAGACTGTGGTACAGAATGACTGTTACAGAGAGCCGAGGTTGGAGACTGGGTTGCAGAAGAATCGTTGCAGAGAGCAAAGGTTCGAGACTGGGGTGAAGAAGAATCGTTACAGAGAGCAGAGTATGGAGACTGGGGTGTAGAAGGACTTTTACAGAGAGCACAGTTTGGAGACTGGGATCCAGAAGGAATGTTGCGGAGAGCATAGGTTGAAGACTTGGGTGAAGAAGGACTGTTGCATGAAGCAGAGTTTGCAGACTGAGGTGCAGAAGGACTGTTGCAGAGAGCAGAGTTTAAAGACTGGAGTGCAGAAGGACAGTTACAGATAGCAGACGTTGGAGACTGCGTTTCAGAACGATCTTACAGAGAAAAGAGTTTGGAGACTGCGGTGCATAACGACTGTTACAGAGAGCGGATGTTTGAGACTAGGGTGCAGAAGGATCATTACAGAGAGCAGAGGTTGGAGACTGGGTTGAAGACAGACTTTTACAGAGAGCATAGGTTTGATACTGGGGTGCAGAAGGAAAGTTGCAGAGATCAGAGTTTTGAGACTGAGTTTCAGAAAGACTGTTGCTGAAAAAAAGGTTGGAGACCGAGGTGCAGAAGGACTGTTACAGAGAGCAGAGGTTAAATACTGGGGTGCAGAAGGACTGACAAAGAAAGCAAATGTTGGAGACTGGGAGGCAGAAGGACCGTTATAGAGAGCAGAGGTTGTAGACTCTGGTACAGAAGGACTGTTACAGAGAGCAGAGTTTGGAGACTGGGGTGTAGAAGTACTGTTGCAGAAAACAGAGTTTGGAGACTGGGGTGCAGAAGGACCATTGCAGAGAGCAGAGTTTGGAGATAGGTTCCAGAAAAACTGTTACAGTGAGCAGGGGTTGGAGACTGGTGTGCAGAAGGATCTTACAGAGAGTAGAGGTAGGAGACTGGGGTGCAGAAGGACTGTTTCAGAGAGAAGAGGTAGGAGACTGGAGTACAGAAGGATCATTGTAGAGAGTAGAGGTTGGAGACTGGGGTGCAGAAGGCCTCATACAGAGAGCAGAGGTTGGAGGCTGGGATGCAGTAGTCCTGTTACAGAGAGCAGAGGTTGGACACTGGGGTACAGAAGGACTGTTACAGAGAGCAGAGTTTGCAGACTAGGTTTCAGAAGGGTCTTACAGAGAGCAGAGGTAAGAGACAGAGGTACAGAAAGACTGTTAGAGAGAGCAGAGGTTGGAGACTGGGGTGTAGAAGGACTATTTAAGAGAGCAGATGTTAGAGACTTGTGCACAGAAGGATTGTTGCATAGAGCAGAGATTGGAGATTGAGGTACAGAAGAACTGTTGCAGAGAGCAGAGGTTGGAGACTGGGTTCCACAAGGACTGTTGCAGCAAGCAGAGGTTGGAGACTGGGGAGCAGAAGGATCGTTGCAGAGAGCAGAGTTTGGAGACTGGGGTGCAGATGGACTGATACAGAGAGCAGAGGATGGAGACTGGGACTCAGAAGGCCTGTTATAAAGCAGAGTTGGAGACTGGGGTGCAAAAGGATCTTACAGAGAGCAGAGTTTGGAGACTGAGGAGCAGAAAGACCCTTGAAAAGAGCAGAGGTTGGAGAATGAGGTGCAGAAAGATAGTTACAGAGAGAAGAGGTTGGAGACTGGGGTGCAGAAAAACTTTTGCTGAGAGCAGAGGTTTTAGACTGGGGTGTAGAATTACTGTTGCAGAGAGTAGAGGTTGGAGATTGGGGTCCAGAAGGACTGTTACAGAGAGCAGATTTTGGAAACTGGGGTGGAGAAGGACTGTTGCAGAGAGCAGATGCTGGAGACTGGGGTGCAAAAGGAAAGTTGAAGAGAGCAGAGGATGGAGACTGGGGTGCAGAGGTATCCTTGGGGTGAGCAGAGTATGGAGACTGGGGTGCAGAAGGACTTTTACAGAGAGCAGACTTTGGAGACTGGGGTGCAGAAGGATCTTACAGAGAGCAGAGTCTGGAGACTGTGGTGCAAAGGACAGATGCACAGAGCAGAAGTTGGAGACTGGGTTCCAGAAGGATCGTTGCAGAAAGCAGATTTTTGAGACTGAGGTGCAGATGGACTTTTACAGAGAGCAGATTTTAGAGACTGAGGTGCAGATGAACTGTTACAGTGAGCAGAGTTTGGAGACTGAGATGCAGAAGGACAGTTACAGAGAGCAGAGTTTGGAGACTGGTTTGCAGAAAGACTGTTACAGAGAGTAGAGTTTGGAGACTGGGGTTCAGATAGATCTTACAGAGAGCAGAATTTGGTGACTGGGGTGCAAAAGGAACGTTGCAGAGAGCAGATGTTGGAGACTGGGATGGAGAAGAATCGTTGCAGAGAGAAGATGTTGGAGACTGGAGTGCATAAGGATCTTACAGAAAGCAGAGGTTGGTGACGAGGGTGTAGAAGGACTGTTGCTGAGAGCAGATGTTGGAGACTGGGGCGGAGAAAAATCATTACAGAGAGAAGAGGTTGGTGACTGGGGTTCTGAAGGCCTGTTACAGAGAGCAGTTTCGAGATTGGGTTGCAAAAATCCTGTTACAGAGAGCAGAGGTTGGTAACTATTATGCAGAAGGACTGTTACAGAGAGCAGAGTTTGGTGACTGGGTTGCAGAAGGGTCTTACAAAGAGCAGAGGTAGTAAACTGAGGTGCAGAAGAATCCTTGCAGAGAAAAGGGTTTTTAGACTGAGTTGCTGAAGGACTGTTGCAGAGAGCAGATGTTGGAGACTGGTGTGCAGAAGGACTGTTGCAGAGAGCAGAGGTTGGATATTGGGGTGACGAAGGATCGGTGTAGAGAGCAGAGGTTGGAGACTGGTGTGGAGAAGGATTGTTATAGAGAGCAGAGTTTGGAGACTGGGTTGGAGAAGGATCCTAAGAGAGCATAGGATTGAGAATCAGGTGCAGAAAGAATGATACAGAGAGTAGATGTTGGAGACTGAGGTGCAGAAATAACGTTGCAGAATACAGAGTTTTTAGACTTAGATGCAGAAGGATTGTTACAGAGAGCAGAGGATGGAGTCTGGGGTGCAGAAAGACAGTTGAAGATAGCGGATTCTGGAGACTGTGGTGCATAAGGACTGTTATAGAGAGCAGAGGTTGGAGACTGGTGTGCAGAAGGATTGATACAAAAAGCAGAGATTGGAGTCTGGGGTGCAGAAAGACCGTTACAGAGAGCAGAGGTTGGATTCTGCATTACAGCAGGACTGTTACAGAGAGCAGAGGTTGGAGACTGGGGTGCAGAAGGACTGTAAAAGAGAGCTGATGTTGGTAAATAAGTTGCCGAGGAACTGTTTCAGAGAGCAGATGTTATAGACTTGGGTGGAGAAGAACTGTTGAGGAGAGCAGAGTTTGGAGACTGTGGTGCAGAAATACTGTTACAGAGAGCAGAGGTTGGGGACAGCGGTGCAGAAGGATCTTATAGAGAGCAGAATTTGGAGACTGAGGTGCAGACAGACAGTTAAAGAGAGCAGAGGTTGGAGACTGAGGTGTAGATGGACTGTTACAGATAGCAGAGTAGGAGACTGGGGTGCAGAAGGTTCGTTCCAGACAGCAGAATTATCAGGCTGAGGTGCAGAAGGACTGTTGCGGAGAGCAGAGGTTGGAGACTGGGTTGTAGAAGGACTGTTACAGAGAGCAGAGTTTGGAGATTCAGGTGCATGGACTTTTACAGGAAGCAGAGTTTGGAAATTGGGATGCAGAAGGACCATTAAAGAGAGCAGAGGTTGAAGACTGCCGTATAGTACTGTTACCAATAGCAGAGGTTTGAGACTGGGGTGCAGAAGGACTGTTACAGAGAGCAGATGTTGGAGACTTAGGTGTAGAAGGAGTGTTACAGAGAGCAGAGTTTGGAGACTGAGGTGCAGAAGGACTGTTACAGAAAGCAGAGTTTGGAAATTGGGGTGTAGAAGGACCCTTACAAAAAGCAGAGGTTGGAGACTGCGGTACAGAAGGACTGTTACACAGAGCAGATTTCGGAGACTGGGGAGCAGCAGGACTGTTGTAGAGGACAGAAGTTGGAGACTGTGGTGGACAAAAAATTTTACAGAGAGCAGAGTTTAGAAACTGGAGTGCAGAAGAATATTATAGAGAGCAGAGGTTGGAGACTGTGGTGCAGAAGGACTGTTGCACAGAGCAGAAGTTGGAGACTGGGGTCCAGATGGATCGTTGCAGAGAGCATATTTTAGAGACTGAGGTGAAGATGGACTTTTACAGAGAGCAGAGTTTGGAGACTGAGGTGCAGAAGGACAGTCATAGAGATCAGAGTTTGGATACTGGTGTGCAGAAGGACTGTTACAGAGAGCAGAGTTTGGAGACTGGTGTTCAGATCGATCTTAGAGAGACCAGAGTTTAGAGACTGGAGTGCAAAAGGACTGTTGCAGAAAGCAGATGTTGGAGACTGTGATGGACAAGAATCGTTGCAAAGAGAAGAGTTTGAAGACTGGAGTGCATAAGGATCTTACAGAGAGCAGAGTTTTGTGACTAGGGTGCATGACTGTTGCCGAGAGCAAATGTTGGAGACTGGGGTGGAGAAAAATCATTGCAGAGAGAAGAGGTTGGAGACTGGGATTCTGAAGGCCTGTTACAGAGAGCAGAGGTTAGAGACTGGGTTGTAAAATTCCTGTTACAGAGAGCAGAGGTTGGAAACTATTCTGCAGAAGGACTGTTACAGAGAACAGAGTTTGGAGACTGGGTTGCAGAAGGGTCTTACAGAGAGCAGAGGTAGTAGACTGAGGTACAGAAAGATCCTTGCAGAGAGAAGAGTTTTTAGACTGAGTTGCTGAAGGACTGTTGCAGAGAGCAGATGTTGGAGACTGGTGTGCAGAAGGACTGTTGCAGAGAGCAGAGGTTGGAGACTGGGGTGAAGAAGGATCGGTGCAGAGAACAGAGGTTGGAGACTGGTGTGCATGAGGACTGTTAAAGAGAGCAGAGTTTGGAGACTGGGTTGGAGAAGGATCCTACAGAGAGCAGAGGTTAAAGAATCAGGTGCAGAAAGACTGTTACAGAGAGTAGATTTTGGAGACTGAGGTGCAGAAGTAACGTTGCAGAGTACAGAGTTTTTAGACTGAAATGCAGAAGGATTGTTACAGAGAGCAGAGATTGGAGACTGGGGTGTAAAAGGACTGTTGCAGATAGCGGACTTTGGAAAATGGGGTCCAGAAGGACTGTAATAGAGAGCAGAGGTTGGAGATTGGGTGCACAAGGACTGATACAGAAAGCAGAGATTGGAGTCTGGGGTGCAGAAAGACCATTACAGAGAGCAGAGGATGGATTCTGCAGTACACTAGGACTGTTACAGAGAGCAGAGTTTGGAGACTGATGTGGAGAAGGACTGTAAAAGAGAGCTGATGTTGGTAACTAGGGTGCCGAAGGACTGTTGCAGAGTGCAGAGTTTGGAGACTAGGGTGCAGAAGAACTGTTACAGAGAGCAGAGGTTGGAGAGAGCGGTGCAGAAGGATTTTACAGAGAGCAGGATTTGGAGACTGAGGTGCAGAAAGACTGTTGTAGAGATCAGAGTTTTGAGACTGGGGTTCAGTAGG
>NW_027522846.1:0-74070 GCF_052094955.1 Ictidomys tridecemlineatus | reverse complement strand
CAAATACCCGGTATTCTACTTGTTTGATACCTAGTTTTGTTAAACCCTCCTCCTATGGGGCAATTCCTTTTAAAATGTCCTGTTTGTTGACAATTGTAGCATGTTCTTGGCCTGGCATCTAAAGCCTGTTTTACTGCAGCTGCCACAATTTGCCCTTGTTCATTAATGTCTCTGGCATCTAAAACCTGTTTTACTGCAGCTGCCACAATTTGCCCTTGTTCATTAATGTCTCTGGCATCTAAAGCCTGTTTTACTGCAGCTGCCACAATTTGCCCTTGTTCATTAATGTCTCTGGCATCTAAAGCTTGTTTTACTGCAGCTGCCACAATTTGCCCTTGTTCATTAATGTCTCTACATAATTTAATATATGTGTTTAAATCTTCCTGTTTCCATGGTCTAATGATATCTCTACACCAACGATTCGCTTGGTCATAAGCCAGTTGTTTTATAAATGGCATTGCTTGTTCTGTATTCCCAAAAACTCTGGTAGCTGTTTGAATAAGCCTATCTACAAATTCAGCGTAAGGTTCATTAGCTCCTTGTATTATCTTAGATAATTGACCTTGTAAACCTCCATGTTCTTGTAAAGTCTTCCATGCCCTAACTGCATCTACAGCAATTTGTAAATATACACCAGGATCATATGCAAGTTGTTGCTGCCGATCCTCGTAAGGTCCCTTTCCTAACAACATATCTAGATTTCTCTGAGGATAACCAGCTGCTGCATTTCGACTAGCCGTCTCTTTGCAAAATTCCTCATTGGCAACCTTCCATAACAGGTATTGTCCTCCATTTAGCACAGCTTTACACAAACTAGCCCAATCTGCTGGCGTCATGCTTAAGTTGGTAATGGATTCGACCAAGCTTACAGTGAAGGGTGCTTGAGGACCATAGGTTGCTACAGCCTCTTTTAGCTCCTTCACTGATTTGAAATTTAAACCCTGGTAAGTTCGCTGCCCTCCTACCTCAAATACAGGGCATACTTGAGATCCTGTCTCAGGATCCCAACTATCAACTGCGGGGGTTGGGAGTCTCTTAGCATATGGAGGTGGTGCTGTTGATTGGACACTTATGCCCTCTGGTGATAGAGTGCTGTTAGTAGCAGTCTCTAGTAGAGGTGGCGCTGTTGGTTGAACACTTACGCCCTCTGGTGATAGAATGCTATTAGTAGCAGTCTCCTGTAGAGGCGGTGCTGTTGGTTGGACACTTACGCTCTCTAATAAAAGGGTCTTATTAGCAGTCTCCTGTTTTAACTTTTCCCCTGATAGATTTTTCTGCTCTAAACTTTCTTCCTCTGTCTCACTATCTCGAAAGACCTTCTCTTTCACTTGAATCTTTTCCTCTTTCTGACTAACTTGAGAGACTTCCTCTTCTACTTGAATCAATATGTCTTCTTCTTCCTCTACCTCTGTCTGAACTGAAGGCTTTGGACTAAGCAAATCAGATATGTACGTCCACAATATCAATGTGCCAACTGGCAGAGTCCCTGGGCTGTTCTTTTCTATTCTTTTTAAATCTTCACCATGATGGTTCCATTGTGATATATCTAACAACTCCTCCTTAAAAAGCCATGGGCTATATTCTTGTATTATATCAACGTATGCCCTAACTGCTCTTGATTTTACTGGGAAGCTTCCTTCCTTTAACAATTTACTTAACACTCTTTCGGTTTGTTTTTTACTAATTGCTGATTTCTACTATAATACAACCCAGCAAGATAACAGCAAATAAAACCGAGACAGAATCCAATAAAAAGGGAACCACACAAAATCATTATAACAGCCTTTCTATCCTCCTGACATATGTATCCGTCCTTTCTCCCTATCTGTTTCTCAAACGCAAATAGTTTTTCCTCAGATGTGAGTGGTTTTTCTTCCCTCTTACTCATCTCCAGGGACAGGAAAGTTAAAACAAAAACGAAGCAAAACAAAAGAGGAGACTTAGAATGGCTCCCCATCCTCTCGCCCTGCCCTCAGGGGCGAGCAGTTTACTTACCCTCAGTTGCTCCCCGTGCGAGCCACCAAATGCCGAAGTCTGGCTTGGCACAAATCAGGAGCCACTTGTCAAAAAGAAACTAACTTTATTTTTAGAACTACAAACGCCAAACAAAACAGCTCCAGGGAAAAACCCTCAGAGCCCAACTGCCACCACCGGCTTCCACACCCCTCTCTCCCCCACACCAGCCTCTCAACCTCCCACAATCCTCCTCCTCTTGAGGCCGATTGGCTGGGTTGCGTGGGCAGAGCCAAAGAAGTCACCCAATGAGCAGCTCCGTGGAGGAGCCAATCAGCTAGATGTTGCTGGGGCAGCTGTGAGCCAATCATCAGCTGGCAGTCTGAAGGGCAGGGAAACAGCCCAATGAACATCACCGCAGAGGAGCCAATCAGCTAGATGTTGCTGGGGCAGTCTGAAGCTTGCTGGCAGCTGGAAGTTTGCTGGGGCCCCTTTGGCTGTGGCTCTCAACACTTCTGCAGCTCAGTCTCCAACCTCTGTTCTCTGTAACAGTCCTTCTGCAACTCAGTCTCAAAGCTCTGCTCTTTGTAACAGGCTTACTGCACCCCAGTCTCCAACCTCTTCTCTCTGTAACAGTTCTTCTGCACCCCAATCTCGAAACTCTGCTCTCTGTAACAGTCTTTCTGCACTCCAGTCTCCAAACTCTTTTCTCTGCAATGATCCTTCTGACCCTCAGTCTTTAACCTCTGCTCTCTGCAAAAGTCCTTCTGCACCCCAGTTTTCAGATTCTGCTCTCTGTAAGATCCTTTTTCATCCCTTTCTGCAAACTCTCCTCTCTGTAACAGTCCTTCTGCACCCCAGTATCTGAACTCTGCTCTCTGTATAAGTCCTTCTGCACCTCAGTCTCCAAACTTTGCTCTCTGTATTGGTCCTTCTGTACCGCATTCTCCAACCTCTGCTCTCTGTATCAATCCTTCTGCACCTCAGTCTCCAATGTCTGCTGTCTGTAACAGTCCTTCTGAACCCTAGTCTCCAACATCTGCTCTCTACAACGGTCTTTCTTAATTAAAGTCTCCAAACACTGCTCTCTCTAACAGTGCTTCTGTACTGCAGTCTCCAAACTCTTCTCTCTATAACGGTCCTTCTGCACCCCAATTGCCAACGTCTGCTTTCTATAACAGTGCTTCTGAACCTCAGATTCCAACCTCTGCTCTCTGTATGAGTCCTTCTAAGCCTCAGTCTGAAACCTCTGATGTCTGCAACAATCCTTTTGCACCCCAGTCTCAGAACTCTGCTCTGTGCAGCAGTCCTTCTTAACCGCAGTCTCCAACATCTGCTCTCTGCAATGGTCCTTCTGCATCCCAGTCTCCAACAACTTCTCTCTGCAACAGTCCTTCTGCACCTCATTCTTCAACTTCTGCTCTCTGCAACAGTCCTTCTGCACCCCAGTCTCCAACCTCTGCTCTGTGCAAACGACTTATTATACCCCAGTATCCAACATCTGCTCTCTGCAATGATCTTTATTCATCCCAGTCACCAACGTCTGCTCTCTGCAACAGTCCTTCTACACCCCAGTTTCCAACCGCTGCTCTCTGCTACAGCCCTTCTGCACCCCAGTCTCCAACCTCTGCTCTATTCAACATTTCTTCTGCACTCCAGTCATCAACATGTGCTCTCTGTAACTATCCTACTGCACCCCTCTCTCCACACTCTGCTCTCTGTAAAGATCCCTCTGCACCTCAGTCTCCAAACTCTGCTCTCTGCAACGTTCCTTCTGTATCCCAATCTCCAACCTCTTCACTCCGCAAAAGTCCTTCTGCACCCCAGTCTCCAAGCTCTGCTCTGTGTAACAGTTCTTCTGCACATCAGTGTCCAACTTCTGCTCTCTGTAAGAGTCCTTCTGACCTCATGTCCAATCTCTGCTCTCTGTAACAGGCCTTCTGCACAACACTCTCCAACCTCTGCTTTCTGTAACAGTTCTTCTAAATCCCAATCTCAAAACTCTGCTCTCTGTAACACTCCTTCTGCTCCCAATCTCCACACTCTGCTCTCTGTAAGAATTTTTTGACACCCCTGTCTCCAACCTCTTCTCTCTGTAAAAGTCCTTCTGTACCTCACTATCCAACCTCTGCAATCTGTAACGGTCCTTTCGCACCCCAGTCTCCAACCTCTGCTCTCAGTATCAGTCCTTCTGCACCCAAGTCTCCAAAATCTGCTCTCTGCAACATTTCTTCTGCACCCCAGTCTCCAACCTGTGCTCTCTGTGGCAGTCCTTCTGCACCCCAGTCTCCAACATCTCCTCTCTTCAACGATCCTTCTTCTATCTAGTCTCCAAACTCTGCTCTCTGTAAAAGTCCTTTTGTATCGCAGTCTCCAACATCTTCTCTTTGTAACGGTCCATCTGCTCCCCAATGGCGAACCTCTGCTTTCTGTAAGAGTCCTTCTGCACCCCAGTCTCAGAACTCTTCTCTCTGCAACGATCCTTCTGCACCTCAGTCTCCAACCTCTACTCTCTGTAAAAGTCCTTCTGCACCTCAGCCTTTATCCTTTGCCCTCTGTAATGGTCCTTCTTCTGCACCCAAGTCTCCAATCTCTGCTTCCTGTAACAATCCTATTGCACCTCTGTCTCCAACGTCTTCTCTCTTTAACTGTCCTTCTGCACCCCAGTCTCCAAACTCTGCTCACTGTAACAGTCCTTCTGTACCGCAGTCTCCAACCTCTTCTCTCTCTAACGGTACTTCTACACCCCAATTGCCAACCTCTGTTTTCTGAAACAGTCCTTCTGCACCTCAAACTCCAATCTCTGCTCTCTGTAACAGTACTCCTAAGCCACAGTCTGAAACCCCTGCTCTCTGCAGCAATCTTTCTAAACCCCAGTCTTCAAAATGTGCTATCTGTAACAAATTTTTTCTGCACCCCAGTCTGCACCTGAGTCTCCAAACACTTTTCTCTGTAACAGTCCTTCTACACCTCACTCTCCAACCTCTGCTGTCTGTAACAGTCCTTCTGCACCTCAGTCTGAAACCTCTGCTCTCTTCACAATACTTCTGCACCGCAGTCTCAAAACACTGCTCTCTGTAACAGTCCACCTGCACCTTAGTCTCCAACTTCGGCTCTCTGTAAGATCCTTCAGCAACCCAGTCTCCAAACTCTTCTTTCTATAACAGTCCTTCTGCACCCCAGTTTCCAAACTCTCCTCTCTGTACCAGTCCTTCTGAACCCCAGTCTCCAAACTCTTCTCTCTGCAACAGTCCTTCTGCACCCCAGTCTCCAACCTCTACTCTATGTATAAGAACTTCTGACCCTCAGTCTCCAATCTCTTCTCTCTGCAACAGTCCTTCTGCACCACAGTCTCCACACTCTGGTCTCTGTAAGATCCTTCTGCACTCCAGCTTCCAAACTCTGTTCTGTGTAATATTCCTTTTCCTCCCCAGTCTTTATACTCTGCTTTGTGCAAGTGTCCTGCGGCACCCCAGTCTCCATACTCTGTCCTCTGCAACAGTCCTTCTGCTCCCCAGTCTCCAACATCTGCTATCTGTAACAGTCCTTCTGTACCACAGTCTCCAACCACTGCTCTCTGTAACGGACTTCTGCACCCCAGTCTCCAAATACTGCTTTTTGTATCAGTCCTTCTGCACCTCAGTCTCAAACCTCTGCTCTCTATAACAGTCTTTGTGCACCTCAGTCTACAACCTGTTGTCTCTGTAACATTCCTTCGACACCCCAACTTCAACCTCTGCTCTCTGTAACAGTTTCTCTATAGTGCAATCTCCAAACTCTGGTCTCTGTAACGTTCCTTCTGCACCCCAATTTCTAAGCTCTACTTTCTGTAACAGTACTTCTGCACCTCAGTCTGATATCTCTGCTCGCTACACGATCCTTCTGCCCCCCTCTTTCAAAACATTGCTCTCTGTAACAGTCCAACTGCACCTCAGTCTCCAACCTCTACTCTCTGTAAAAGGCCTTCTGCACACCAGTCTCCAAAGTCTTCTCTCTGTGGCAGGCCTTCTGCACCCCAGTCTCCAAAATCTGCTCTCTGTAACGATCCTTCTGCACACCAGTCTCCAACCTCTGATCTCTACAATGATTCTAGTGCACCCCAGTCTCCAACCTCTGATCTCTGCAACAGTGCTTCTGCACAACAGTCTCTAAATTCTGCTCTCTGTAAGATCCTTCTGCACCCCTGTATCCAACCTCTGCTCTCTGTAACAGTCCTTCTGCATCCAAGTCTCCAACCTCTGCTCTCTGTAACAGGACTTCCACACCTCAGTCTCTAAACTCTGCTCTCTGCAACAGTCCTTCTGCAGCATATTCTCAAACCTCTGCTCTCTACAACAGTCCATCTGCACCCAAGTTACCAACATCTGCTCTCTGCAACAGTCCTTCTGCAACCCAGTCTCCAAAATCTTCTCTCTGCAACAGTCATTCTGCACTTCAGTCTCCAACCTCTGCTCTCTGCAACAGTCCTTCTGCACTCCAATCTCTAACCTCTGCTCTCTGCAACAGTCCTTCTGCACCCAAGTCTCCACCCTCTGCTCTCTGCAACTGTTCTGCACCCCAGTCTCCACACTCTGCTCTGTGCAACGATCCTTCTGAACCTTAGTCTCCAACCACTGCTCTCTGTAACAGTCCTTCTGCACAACAGTCTGCAAACTCTGGTCTCTGTAAGATCCTTTGCACTCCAGTTTTAAAACTCTGCTCTCTGTAACATTTCTTCTCCACCCCACTCTTTTACCTCTGCTTTCTTCAAGTGTCCTGTGGCTCCCCAGTCTCCAACCTCTGTCCTCAGCAACAGTCCTTCTGCTCCCCAGTCTGAAACATCTGCTCTCTGTAACAGTCCTTCTGTACCACAGTCTTCAAACTCTGCTCTCCGTAATGGGCCTTCTGCACCCCAGTCTCCAAACTCTGCTTTCTGTATCAGTCCTTCTGAACCTCAGTCTCAAAACTCTGCTCTCTGTATCTATCCTTCTGCACCTCAGTCTTCAACCTATGCTTTTTGTAACAGTTTTTCTATACCGCAGTCTCCAAACTCTGGTCTCAGTAACGGTCCTTCTGCACCCCAATTTCCAACATCTTTTTTCTGTAACAGTCCTTCTGCACCTTAGTCTCCAAACTCTGCTCTCTTTAACAGAACTTCTACACCTCAGTCTCTAACCTCTGCTCTCTGTAACAGTTCTTCTGCACCTCAGTCTGACACCTCTGCTCTCTGCATGATCCTTCTGCACCGCAGTCTCTAAACACTGCTCTCTGTAACAGTCCACCTGCACCTCAGTCTCCAAACTCTGGTGTCAGTAAGATTCTTAAGTAACCCAGTCTCCAAACTCTGCTCTCTATAACAGTCCTTCTGCACCCCAGTCTCCAACCTCCTCTCTGTAACAGGCCTTCTGCACCACAGTCTCCAAACTCTGCTCTCTGCAATGATCCTACTGCACCCCAGTTTCCTACCTATGATCTCTGAAACAGTCCTTCTGCACCTCAGTCTCCAAATTCTGCTCTCTGTAAGATCCTTCTTCACCCCAGTATCCAACCTCTGCTCTTTTCAACAGTCTTTCTTCACCCCAGTCTCCAAACTCTTCTTTCTACAACAGTTTTTTTGCACCCTAGTTACCAACATCTGCTGTCTGCAACAGTTTTTCTGCTCCCCAGTCTCCAACATCTGCTCTCTGCTGCAGTTCTTCTGCACCTCAGACTAAAAATTCTGCTCTCTGCAACGACCTTTCTGCACCACAGTCTCCTACCTCTGCTCTCTGTAACTGTCCTTCTGCACCTCAGTCTCCCAACTCTGCTCTCTGTAAGATACTTCTGCAACCCGTCTTTTAACCCTGCACTCTGTAACAGTCCTTTAGAACCCCAGTCTCCAAACATCTGCTCTCTGTTAAATCCATCTGAATCCCAGTCTCCAACCTCTGCTCTCTGTAAGGATACTTCCCCATGTATCCAACTTTTGCTATCTGTAACAGTCCTTCTGCACCTCACTATCCAACCTCTGCTCTGTGTAACAGTCCTTCTGCACCCAAGTTTCTAAAATCTGCTCTCGGCAACAGTCTTTCTGCACCCCCTCTTCAACATCTGCTCTCTGCAACAGTCCTTCTGAACCCCAGTCTCCAAACTCAGCTCTCTGCAAGGATCCTTCTGAACCCCAGACTCCAACGTCTGCACTCTGTAATAGCCCTTCTTCACCAGAGTCTCCAACCTCTGCTCTCTCTAAGATCCTTCTGCACTCCAGTTTCAAATCTCTGCTCTCTGTAACATTCCTTCTTCACCACAGTCTACAACCTCTGTCCTCAGAAACAGTCCTCTTCTCCCAAGACTCCGCAATCTGCTCTCTGTAACAGTGCTTCTTTACCGCAGTCTCCAAACTCTGCTCTTTGTAACGGTCGTTCTAAATCCCAGTCTCCAACCTCTGCATTCTGTAACAGTCTGTCTGAACCCCAGTCTCAAACCTCTGTTCTATGTAAGAGTCTTTCTGCACCCCAGTCTTCAACCTCTGCTCTCGGTAACAATCCTATATCGCAGTCTCCAAACTCTGCTCTCTGTAACGGTCCTTCTGCATCCCAATTTCCAAACTCTGCTTCCTGTAACAGTCCTTCTGCACCTTAGTCTCCAAACTGTCCTCTTTTTAACAGTCCTTCTACAACTAAGTCTCCAACCTCTGCTCTCTGTAACAGTCCTTCTGCACCTCAGTCTGAAACCTCTGCTCTCTGCACGATCCTTCTGCACCCCAGTCTAAAACCACTGCTCTCTGTAACAGTCCACCTGCACCTCAGTCTCTAACCTCTGCTCTCTTTGAGATCTTTCAGGAACCCAGTCTCCAAACACTGCTCTCTATAACAGTTCTTCTGCACCACAGTCTCCAACCTCTCCACTCTGTAACAGGCCTTCTGCACACCAGTCTCCAAAGTCTGCTCTCTGTAATGATCCTACTGCACCCCAGTCTCCAACCTCTGATCTCTACAACAGTCCTACTGCACCTCAGTCTGAAACCTCTGCTCTCTGCACCATCCTTCTGCACCCCATTCTCCAACCTCTACTCTATGTAACAGGACTTCTGCACCTCAGTCTCCAACCCCTCCTCTCTTTAAAAGGCCTTCTGCAGGCCAGTCTTTAATCTCTAATCTTTGTATCAGGCCAAGGCACCCCAGTCTCCAAAATCTGCTCTCTACAACGATCCTTCTCCACCCCAGTCTCCAAAGTTGCTCTCTGCAATGATCCTAGTGCACCCCAGTCTCCAACCTCTGATCTCTGCAACAGTGCTTCTGCACCTCAGTCTCCAAATTCTGCTCTCTGTAAGATCCTTCTGCACCCCTGTATCCAACCTCTGCTATTTGTAACAGTCCTTCTCCATCTTAGTCTCCAAACTCTGCTCTCTGTTATAGGCCTTCCACACCTCAGTCTCCAAACTCTGCTCTCTGCAACAGTCCTCTGCACCCCAGTCTCCAACCTCTGCTTTCTAAGATAGTCTTTCTGCACCCGAGTTAGCAACATCTGCACTCTGCAACAATCCTTCTGCAGCCGAGTCTGCAACATCTGCTCTCTGCAACACGTCTGCAGCTCAGTCGGAAAACTCTGCTCTCTGCAACGACCCTTCTGCACCCCAGTCTCCTAGCTCTGCTCTCTGTAACAGTCCTTCTTCACCTCAGTCTCCAAACTCTACTCTCTGTAAGACCCTTCATCAACACAGTCTTTAGACTCTGCACTCTGTACCAGTCATTCTGCAAAACAGTCTTTAAACTCTGCTCTCTGTAACAGGACTTTTGCACTCCAGTCTCCAACCACTTCTCTCTTCAACGATTCTACTCCACCCCAGTCTCCAACATCTGCTCTCTGCAACAGTCCTTTGCACCCCAGTCTCCAAACTCTGCTCTTTTTAAGATCCATCTGAACCCCAGTCTCCAACCCCTGCTCTCTGTAACTGTCTTCTTCACCCCAGTCATCAAACTCTGCTCTCTGTAACAGTCCTTCTTAACCCCAGTCTCCAATATCTGCTCTCTGCAACAGTACTTCTACACCCCAGTCTCCAAACTCTGCTCTCTGCAACGATCCTTCTGGACCCCAGTCTCCAACGTCTGCTCTCTGTAACAGTCCTTCTGCACCACAGTCTCCAACCTCTGCTCTTTGTAATATTTTTCTACACTCCAGTTTCCAGACTCTGCTCTTTGTAACATTATTTCTCCACCCCAGTCTCCAACCTCTGTTCT
This sequence comes from Ictidomys tridecemlineatus, assembly GCF_052094955.1. Taxonomy (NCBI): domain Eukaryota; kingdom Metazoa; phylum Chordata; class Mammalia; order Rodentia; family Sciuridae; genus Ictidomys; species Ictidomys tridecemlineatus. The sequence goes on along the minus strand of NW_027522846.1, from coordinate 63,919 downwards.
CTGAAACAGTACTTCTGCTCCCCAGACTCCAAGATCTGCTCTCTGTAACAGTCCTTCTGTACTGCAGTCGTTAATCTGTGCTCTTTGTAAGGGTCCTTCTACACCCCAATCTCCAACCTCTGCTTTCTGTATCAGTCTGTCTGAACCGCAGTCTCTAACCTCTGTTCTCAGTATCTAACCGTGTGCACCTCAGTCTCCAAACTGTGCTCTATGTAAGAATCCTTCTACACCCCAGTCTCCAACCTCTGCTCTTGATAACAGTCTTATCCCGCAGTCTCCAACCTCTGCTCTCTGTAACAGTCTTTCTGCACCTAAATTTCTAAACTCTGCTTCCTGTAACAGTCCTTCTGAACCTGAGTCTCCAAACTCTCCTATGTGTAACAGTCCTTCTAACCTGAGTTTCCAACGTCTGCTCTTTGTAACCGTCCTTCTTGACCTCAGTCTGAAACCTCTGCTCTCTGTAAGATCCTTCTGCACCCCAGTCTCAAACCACTGCTCTCTGTAACAGTCCACCTGCACCTCAGTCTCGGACCTCTGCTCTCTGTAAGATCCTTCAGCAACCCAGTCTCCAAACTCTGCTCTCTATAACAGTCCTTCTGCACCCCAGTGTCCAAACTCTCCCCTCTGCAACAGTCCTTCTGCACCCCAGTCTCGAACACCTGCTCTCTGCAACAGTCCTTCTGAACTTCAGTCTGAAAACTCTGCTCCCTTAAACCACCCTTCTGCACGCCAGTCTCCTAATTCTGCTCTCTGTAACAGTCCTTCTGCACCTCATTCTCCCAACTCTGCTCTCTGTAAGATCTTTACAACCCAGTCTTTAAACTCTGCACTCTGTAACAGTTTTTATGAACAACAGTCTACAAACTCTGCTCTCTGTAACAAAACTTCTGCAACCCAGTCTTCAAACTCTGCTCTCTGTAACAGTCCTTCTGTACTGAAGTTTCCAAACTCTTCTCTCTGTAATGGTCCTTCTGCACCCCACTGTCCAACCTCTGCTTTCTCTATCATTACTTCTGCACTCAAGTCTCCAACCTCTGTTCTCTGTAAGAGTCCTTCTTCACCTCAGTCTCCAACGTCTGCTCTCTGCAACAGTTTTTTGGCACCACAATCTCCAACCTCTGGTCTCTGCAAAAGTCCTTCTACACCCAAGTCTTTAACCTCTACACTCTGCAACAGTACTTCTGCACCTCAGTATCTAAACTCTTCTTTTTGCAAAGGTCTTTCTGCACCTCAGTATTCAACATCTGCTCTCTGCAACACTTCTTCTGAAACCCAGTCTCCAACATCTGCTCTCCAACAGTTTTTCTAAACCTCATTCTGAAAACTCAGCTCTCTGCAACGATCCTTGTGGACCAAAGTCTACAACCTCTCCTCTCTCTGACAGTCCTTCAGCACCTCAGTCACCAACCTCTGCTCTCTGAAATATCCTTATGCCACCCAGTTTCCAAACGATGCTCTATGTTACAGGACTTCTGCTCCCAAGTCTCCAAGCTCTTCTCTGTGTAACAGGTTTTCTGCACCTCAGTCTCCAACCTCTTCTCTTTGCAACGATCTTTCTGCACCCCATTCTCCAACCTCTGCTCTCTGCAAAGTCCTATTTCACCCCAGTCTCAAACCTCTGCTCTCTGCAACAGTACGTATGTACCACAGTCTCCAACCTCTATTCTCTGTAACGGTTCTTCTGCAACCCAGACTCCAAACTCTGCTTTCTGTATCCGTCGTTCTGCACCCCAGGCTTCAATCTCTGCAGTCTCCAAACTCTGCAACAGTCCTTCTGCACCCCAGTCTGGAAACACTGGACTCTGCACAGTCCTTCTGCACCCAGTCTCCAACCTCTGCTCTCTTCAACAGTCCTTCTGTACCCCAGTATTCAAACACTGCTCTCTATAACAGTTTTTCTGCACCTCAGTCTTCAACAACTGCTCTCTGCAACAGGCCTTCTGCTCCCCAGTCTCCGAACTCTAGACTCAGTATCAGTCCTTTTGCACCCCAGTCTCCAAACACTGGTCCCTATAACAGTTTTTCTGCCCCTCAGTGTTAAACAACTGCTCTCTGCAACAGTCCTTCTGCACCCCAGTCTCCAACCTCTGTTCTTTCTAACACTCCTTCTATACCCCAGTCACCATAATCTACTCTCGGCAATGATCCTTCTACACCCCAGTCTCCAGCGTCGTCTCTCTGCAATAATCCTTCTGCACCCCAGTCTCCAAACTTTCCTCTCTGTAAGATTTCTCTACACCCCAGTTTCTAAACTCTGCTCTCTGTAACATTCCTTCTGTACCCCAGTCTCCAACGTCTGCCCTCTGCAATGGTCCCTCTGAACCCCAGTCTTCAACCTTGTTCTCTACAACAGTTCTTCTGTACCGCAGTCTTCAACCTCTGTTCTCTGTAAGAATCCTTCTGCACCTCAGTCTCCAACCTCTGCTTTCTGTATCAGTCCTTCTGCACCTCACTCTTCAAACTCTGCTCTCTGCAACAGTCCTTCTGAACCCAGTCTCCAACATCTGCTCTCTGCAACAATCTTTCTCCACCCCAGTCTCCATCATCTTCTCTCTGTAACAGTCCTTCTGTACTGCAGTTTCCAAACTCTTCTCTCTGTTAAGGTTCTTCTGCACGCCACTCTCCAACCTCTGCTTTCTCTATAAGTCTTTCTGCACTCAGGTCTCCAACCTCTGCTATCTGTAATAGTCCTTCTGCACCTCAGTCTCAAACGACTACTCTCTGCAACAGTCCTTCGACACCCGAGTCTTCAAACTCTGCTCTCTGTTACAGTCTTTCTGTACTACAGTCTCCAAATTCTTCTCTCTGTAATGGTCCTTATGGACCCCAGTCTCCAAACTCTTCTTTCTGTATCACTCCTTCTGCACCCTGGTCTCTAAACTCTTCTTTCAGTAACAGTCCTTCTGCAACTCAGACTACAATTTCTGCTCTCTGCAACAGTTCTTCTGCGCCCTAATCTCCAAACTCTGCTCTCTGCAACAGCCCTTCTGCACCTCAGTGTCCAAAGTCTGCTCTCTGTAAGATCCTTCTGAAACCCAGTCTCCAACCTCTGCTTTCTCCAATGGTCCTTCTGCACCCCAGCCTCTAACCTCTGTTCTCTACAACAGTTATTCTGCACCCCAGTATCAAAACTCTGCTCTCTGTAACAGTCCTTCTGTACCGCAGTCTCCAACCTCTGTTCTCTCTAAGGGTCCTTCTGCACCCCAGTCTCCAACCACTGCTTTCTGTATCAATCCTTTTGCACTACATTCTCCAAACTCTGCTCTCTGTAACAGTCCTTCTGCACCTCAGTCTGCAACCTCTGCTCTCTGCAATAGTCCTTCTGTATCCCAGTCTCTAACCTCTGCTCTCTGGAACAGTCCTTCTGCACCACAGTCACCAACCTCTGCTTTCTGTATCAGTCCTTCTGCACCCCAGTCTCCAACCTCTGCTCTCTGTAAAAGGCTTTCTGCACCTCAGTCTCCAACCTCTACTTTCCTCAGCAGTCCTTCTCCACTCTTGTCTCCAACCTCTGCTCTCAGTAACAGTCCTTCTGACCTGAGTATGAAAACTCTTCTCTCTGGAACGATCCTTCTGCATCTCAGTCTCAAACCTCTTCTCTGTATAACAGTCCTTATGTACCTCAGTCTCCAACCTTTTGTCTCTGTAAGATCCTTTTGCAACCCACTCTTTAAACTCTGCTCTCTGTAACTATCCTTCTGCACCACAGTCTCCAAGCACTGCTCTCTGTAACAGGCCTTCTGCACCCCAATCTCCAACCTATGCTGTCTATAACAGGCCATTTGACCCCATTCTCCAAACTCTTCTCTCTTCAACTATCTTTCTGCACCCCAGTCTTAACCTTTGCTCTCTGAACCAGTCCTCCTGCACCCCAGTCTCAAACCTATGCTTTCTGTAAGATCCCTCTGCACACCTGTGTCCAACCTCGGCTCTTTACAAAAGTACTTCTGTAAAGCAGTCTTGAAACTCTGCTCTCTGTAAGGGTCCTTCTGCATTTCAACCTCCAATCTTTGCTCTCTGCAAGACTCCTTCTGCAACCCAGTCTCTAAAATTTGCTCTGTGCAATAGATTTTCTGCACAAGAGTCTCCAACCTGTGGTCTCTATAAAAGTCCTGCTGCACCCCAGTCTTCAACCTGTGATTTCTGTAAAAGTCCTTCTGCACCACAGTCTCCAATCTCTGCTCTCTATAACAATCCTTCTTCACCCCAGTCTCCAAAATCTGCTCTCTGCAACAATCCTTCTGCACCCCAGTCTCCAAAGTCTGCTCTCTGTAACAGTCCTTCTGCACCCAGTCTCCAACCTCTGGTCTCTGCAATAGTCCTTCAGCACCCAAGTCTCCAACATCTGCTCTCTGCAACAGTCTTTCTGCACCCCAGTCTACAACTTCTGCTCTCTGCAACAGTCCTTCTTCCCCCCAGTCTCAATACTCTGCTCGCCGCAATGATCCTTCTGCACTCCAGTCTCAAACCTCTGTTCTCTTCAACAGTTCTTCTGCACCCCAGTCTCTAACCTGTGATCTCTGTAAGGGTCCTTATGCACCCCAGTATTTAACATCTGCTTTCTATATCAGTCGTTTTCCACGACAGTCTCGAAAATCTGCCCACTTTAACAGTCCTTCTGCAACTCAGTCTGCAAACTCTGCTCTCTGCAACCAGTCCTTCTGCACCTCAGTCTCCAACCTCTGCTCTCTGTAAGGGTCCTTCGTCACCCGAGTCTTCAACCTCTGTTTCTGTATCAGTCCTTCTGCACCCCAGTCTCCAACCTCTGCTCTCTGTAACAATCCTTCTGCACCTCGGTCTCCAATGTCTGCTCTCTGCAACGGTCTTTCTGCACCTCAATCTCCAACCTCTTCTCTCTGTAACAGTGCTTCTGCACCTCAGTCTCCAACTTTTGCTCTCCTTAATATCTTTCTGCAACCCAGTATTCAAACCCTTCTCTCTTTACCAATCTTTCTGCACTCCAGTCTCCAAACTCTGCTGTCTGTAACAGGCCTTCTGCACCCCAGTCTCTGAACTCTGCTTTCTGTATCAGTCCTTCTGCACCCCAGTCTCCAAACTCTGGTCTCTGCAACGATCCTTCTGCACCCCAGTCTTCAACCTCTGTTCTCTACAACACTTCTTCTGCACCCCAGTCTCCAAACTCTGCTATCTGTAACAGTCCTACTCCACCACAGACTGCAAACTCTGCACTCTGCAATTGTTGTACTGCACCCAGTCTCCAACCTCTGCTCTCTGCAACAGTCCTTCTGCACCCCAGTCTCCAACATCTGCTTTCTACAACAGTCCTTCTCTACCTCAGTCTCGAACATATGCTCTCTGTAACAGTGCTTTTGTACTGCAGTTTCCAAACTCTTCTCTCTGTAACGGTCCTTCTGCACCCACTCTCCAACCTCTGCTTTCTCTATCAGTCCTTCTGCACTCAATCTCCAACCTGTACTCTGTAACTGTCTTTCTGCATTTTCGTCTCCAACGTCTGCTAGTTGCAACAGTCTTTCAGAACCCCAAACTTCAACCTCTGCTCTCTGCAACAGTCCTACACGCAAGTTTCCAACCTCTGCACTCTACAACAGTCCTTTTCCACCTCAGTCTCCAACCTCTTCTCTTTGCAAAGTTCTTTCTGCACCTAAGTCTTCAACATCTACTCTCTGTAACAGTCCTTCTGCACCCCATTCTCCAAACTCTGCTCTCTGCATCAGTCCTATTGCACCACAGTCTCCAACCTCTGCTCTCTGTAAGCTCCTTCTTCACACCTGTCTCAAAACTCTGCTCTCTTTAACAGTTCTTCTGTACAGCAGTCTCTAACCTCTATTCTCTGTAACAGTCTTTCTGCACGCCAGTCTTCAAACACTGCACTCTGCACAGTCCTTCTGCATCCAGTCTCCAACCTCTACTCTCTGGAAGAGTCCTTCTGCATCTTAGTCTCTAAACACTGATCTCTGTAACAGTTTTTCTACACCTTAGTCTTCAACAACTGCTCTCTGCAACAGTCCTTCTTCACCCCAGTCTCCAAACTCTGCTCTCTAGAACAGTCCTTCTATACACAAGTCTCCATAATATACTCTCTTTAACGATCCTTCTGCACCCCAGTCTCCAAAGTCTGCTCTCTGCAACAATCCTTCTGCACCCCAGTCTCAAAAATTGTCTCTCTGTAAGATCGTTCTGGTCCCCAGTCACCAAACTCAGCTCTCAGTATTAGTCCTTCTGCACCCCTGTCTCCAAACACTGCTCTCTGTAACAGTTTTTTTGCACCTCAGTCTCCATAATCTACTCTCTGCAACGATTCTTCTGCAACCCAGTCTCCAACGTCTGCTCTCTGCAACAATCGTTCTGCACCCAAGTCTCCAAACATTCCTCTCTTTAAGATTCTTCTGCACCCCAGTTTCCAAACTCTGCTCTCTGTAACATTCCTTCTGCACCGCAGTCTCCAACATCTGCCCTCTTCAATGGTTCCTATGCACCCCAGTCTCCAACCTTGTTCTCTACAACAGTTCTTCTGTACTGCAGTCTCTAACCTCTGCTCACTGTAATGGTCCTACTGCACCCCAGTCTCCAAAATCTGCTTTCTGTATCATTCCTTCTGAACCACATTCTCAAACCTCTGTTCTCTGCAACAGTCCTTCTGCACCACAGTCTCCAACATTTGCTCTGTGTAACAGTCCTTCTGTACTGCAGTCTCCAAACTCTGCTCTCTGTAACGGACATTCCACACCCCAGTTTACAAACTCTGCTCTCTGTAACATTCGTTCTCCAAACCAGTCTGCAACCTCTGCTTCCTGCAACAGTCTTTCTGCATCCCAGTCTCCAAACTCTGCTCTCTGTAGCAGCCCTTCTGCACCTCAGTCTCCAACCTTTGCTCTCTGCAACAGTCCTTCTACACCCCAGTTCCCAACCTCTGTTCTCTGGAAAAATTCTTCTGCACCCCAGTCCCCAACTTCTGCTCTCTGCAACAGTCCTTCTGCACCCGAGTCTCCAACCTCTGCTCTCTGTAAGATCCTTCTGCAACCCCGTCTCCGAACTCTGCTCTCTGTAACAGTCCTTCTGTACCGCAGTCTCCAAACTCTGCTCCCTGTAACGGTCCTTCTGCACCCCAGTCTTCAAACACTGCTTTCTGTATCAGCCCTTCTGCACAAAAGTATCCAACGTCTGCTCTCTGTTACAATCCTACTGAACCCCAGTCTTCATCATATAATCTCTGCAACAGTCCTTCTGCACCCCAGTATCCAACCTCTTCTCTCTGTAACAGTCCTTCTGTACTGCAGACTCCAATCTCTTCTCTCTGTAATGGTCCTTCTGTACTCCAGTCTCCAGACTCTGCTTTCGGTATCATTCCTTCTGCACCCCTCCCTATTTCAATCCTTTGCTCTCTGTAACAGTCCTTCTGCACCTCAGTCTCCAACTACTTCTGTCTGCAATAGTTCTTCTGCACCCAAATCTCCAACTTCTGCTCTATGCAACAGTCCTTCTGCACCTCAATATCCAAACTCTGTTCTCTGTAACAATCCTTCTGCACCCCAGTCTCCAAATTCTGCTCTCTGCAAAGGTCCTTCCTAACCCCACTCTCCAACCTCTGCTCGCTGTAATATGCTTCTTTACCCCAGTGTCCAAACTCTACTCTCAGTAACAGTTCTTCCACTCCCCAGACTCCAATCTCTGCTCTTTGTGAAAGTCTTTTGCACCCCAGTCTCCTATCTCAGCTCTCTGCAACAATCCTTCTGCACCCCAGTCTCCTACGTCTGCTCTCTACAACAGTCCTTCTGCACTTCAGTCTCCAACCTCTGCTCTCTCTAAGATCCTTCTGCACCCCAGTCTCCAACCTCTGCTATCTTCAACGAACCTTGTGCACCTCAGTCGCAAACCTCTGTTCTCTGCAACAGTCCTTCTGCACCCCAGTCTCCAACCTCTGCTCTCTTTAACAGTCCTTCTGCACCTCAGTCTCCAACCTCTGCTCTCTGCAACAATCCTTCTGCACCCCAGTCTCCTACGTCTGCTCTCTACAACAGTACTTCTTCACCCCAATCTCCAACCTCTGCTCTCTGTATCAGTTCTTCTGCACCGCAGTCCCCAACCTCTGCTCTCTGTAATGGTCCTTCTGCACCCCAGTCTCTAAACCCTGCTTTCTGTATCAGTCCTTCTGCACCTGAGTCTCCAACCTCTGCTCTCTGTAACAGTCCTTCTGCACCTCAGTCTTCAAACTCTTCTTTCTGCAATTGTCCATCTGCACCTCAGTATCCAACCTCTACTCTCTGTAACAGTCCTTATGCATCTCAGTATCCAACCTCTACTCTCTGGAAGATACTTTTGCAAACCAATCTCCAAAATCTGCTCTCTAAACAGTCCTTCTGCACCCCTTCTCCAAACTCAGCTACCTGTAACAGGCTTTCTGCACCCCAGTCTCCAACATCTCCTCTCTGGAAAAGTCCTTCTGCACAAAAATCTCCAACCTCTGCTCTCTGCAACAGTCCTTCTGCACCCCAGTCTCCAAAATTTGCTCTCTGCATTAGTCCTTCTGCACCCCAACTGAAAATTCTGCTGTCTTCCACAGTCCTTCTGCACCCCAGTCTTCAACCTCTGTTCTCTACAACAGTCCTTACGTATCCCAGACTCCAACCTCTGCTGTCTGTAACAGTCCTTTGGCACCTAAGTCTGTAATTATGCTCTCTGGAACAGTCCTTCTGAAACCCAGTCTCCAACCACTTCTGTCTGCAACAATAATTCTGCACTCCAGTCTCTAACATCTGCTTTCTGTACAAGTCCTACACCCCAGTCTCCAAAACCTGCTCTCTGTAACAGTCCTTCTGCACCTCAGTCTCCAACCTCTGCTCTTTGTAACAGTCCTTCTGCACACGAGTCTTCAATCTCTGCTCTCTGAAACGATCCTTCTTCACCCCAGTGTCTAAACTCTGCTCTCTGTAACAGTCCTTCTGCACGACAGTCTTTAACCTCTGCTCTCTGCAACAGTCCTTCTGCACCCCAGTATCCATCTCTGCTCTCTGCAACACTGCTTCTACATCCCAGTCTCAAACCTTTGCTCCCTTTAAGATACTTCTGGACACCTGTATCCAACCTCTGATCTCTATATTGGTCTTTCTACATCCCCATCTTCAAACACTGCTTTCTGTATCAGTCCTTCTGCACCACAGGCTTCAACCTCTGCTCTCTGCAACAGTCTTTCTGCACGCCAGTTTAAAACTCTGCACTCTGCAACATTCCTTCTGTACCTCAGTCTCCAACCTCTGCTCTCTGTATCAGTCCTTCTGCACCCAAGTCTCCAAACTCTACTCGCTGTAACAGTTCTTCTGCACCTCAGTCTCTAACTTATGCTCTCTGTAACAATCCTTCTGCACATCAGTCTCTAACCTCTTCTCTAAGCAAGGGTCCTTATGCACCCTAGTCTTCAACTGCTGTTCTCTGCAAGAGTCTTTCTGCACCACAGTCTCCAACCTCTGCTCTCTGCAACAGTCTTTTTGCACCAAGTTTCCATACTTTGCTCGCTATATGATGCTTCTGCACCTCATTCTCCCAACTCTGCCCTCTGTATCAGTCCTTCTGCACCCCAGTCTCCAATCTCTGCTCTCTGCAACAGTGCTTCTTCACCTCAGTCTCCAAACTCTGCTCTTTGTATGATGCTTCTGCATTCCAGACTACAACACCTGCTGTCGGAAACAGTCCATCTACACCTTAGTCTCCATAATCTGCTATACAACAGTCCTTCTGGACCCCAGTCTCCAACCTATGCTCTCTGTAAGATAATTCTGCACACCTGTCTCCAACCTCTGCTTTATGCAACAGTCCTTCTGCACCCCAGTCTCCAAAGTCTGCTCTCTGCAACAGTCCTTCTACAACCCAGTCTACAAACTCTGCTCTCTGAAACAGTCCTTCTACAACTTAGTCTCTATACTCTGCTCACCCCAAAAATCCTTCTGCACCCCAGTCTCTAACCCATGCTCTCAGTAATAGTCCTTCTGTACCATAGTCTCCAAACTCTTTTCTCTGTAAGTGTCCTTATATACTCCAGTATCCAACCTCTGCTTTCTGTATCAGTCGTTTTGAACCACAGTCTCCAAACTCTGCCCTCTGTATCAGTTCTTCTGCAACTCAGTCTGCAACCTCTGCATTCTGAAACAGTCCTCTTGAACACCATTCTTCATCCTCTGTTCTCTGCAACAGTCCTTTTGCACACAAGTCTCCAACATCTGCTCTCTAAACAGTTCTTCTCCACCCCAGTCTCAAACCTCTGCTCTTTGTAACAGTCCTTTTGTACTGCAGTCTCCAATCACAGCTCTCTGTAAGGGTCCTTTTGCACACGACTCTCCAAGCTCTGCTTTCTGTATCAGTCCTTCTGCACCCGAGTCTCCAACCTTTGTTCTGTGTAACTGTCCTTCTGCACCTTAGTAATAAACCTCTGCTCTCTGCTACAGTCCTTCTTCACCCCAATCTCCAACCTCTACTCTCTGCAAAAGTCCTTCTACACCCAAGTCTAAAACCTCTGCTCTGTGCAACAGTCCTTCTGCACCCCAGTCTCCAAACTCTGCTCTCTGTAACAGTCCTTCTGCACCTCACTCTCCTATCTCTACTCTCTGTAACAGTGTTTCTGCAGCCCAGTCTCCAACCTCTGCTCTCTGTAACAGTCCTTCTGCACACGAGTCTCAAATCTCTGCTCTCTGCAACGATCTTTCTTCACCCCAGTGTCCAAACACTGCTCTCTGTACCAGTCCTTCTGCACCCCAGTCTCCAACCTCTGCTCTCTGCAAAAGTCCTTCTGCACGCCAGTTTAAAACTCTGCACTCCGCAACACTCCTTCTGTACCCCAGTCTCCAACCTCTGCTCTCTGTATCAGTTCTTCTGCACCCATGTCTCCAAACTGTACTCTCTGTAAAAGTCCTTCTGCACCTCAGACTCCAACCTATGCTCTCTGTAACAATCCTTCTGCACATCAGTCTCAAACCTCTTCTCTCAGCAATGGTCCTTATGCACCCCAGTCTCCAAGTTCTGTTCTCTGCCGCAGTCCTTCTGCACCACAGTCTGCAACATCTGCTCTCTGTAACAGTCCTTCTGTTCTGCAGTCTCCAACCTCTGCTCTCTGTAACAGGCCTTCTGCACCCATGTCTCCAAACTCTGCTCTCTGTAACAGTCCTTCTGCACCCCAGTCTCCAAACTCTGCTCTCTGCAACAGTCTTTCTGCACCAAGTTTCCATAAGTTGCTCGCTGTATGTTGCTTCTGCACCCCAGGCTCCAAACTCTGCCCTCTGTATCAGTCCTTCTGCACTACAGTCTCCAATCTCTGCTCTCTGCAACAGTGCTTCATTACCTCAGTCTCCGAACTCTGTTTTTTGTATGATGCTTCTGCACCCCAGTCTACAACCTCTGCTCTCAGAAACAGTCCATCTACACCTTAGTCTCCATAATCTGCTATGCCACATTCCTTCTGCACCCAAGTCTCCAAATTATGCTCTCTGTAAGATAATTCTTCACACCTGTCTCCAACCTTTGCTCTCTGTAACAGTCCTTCTGTAATGCAGTCTCCAACCTCTGCTTTATGCAACAGTCCTTCTGCACCCCAGTCTTCAAATTCTGCTCTCTGCAACAGTCCTTCTACACACCAGTCTCCAACCTCTGCTCTCTGCAACAGTCCTTTAACAACCCAGTCTCCATACTGTGCTCACCCCAATGATCCTTCTTCACCCCAGTCTTGAACCCATGCTCTCTGTAACAGTCCTTCTGTACCGCAGCCTCCAAATTTTTTATTCGTAAGTGTCCATATGTACTCCAGTATCCAAACTCTGCTTTCTGTGTCAGTCGTTTTGAGCCACAGTCTCCAAACTATGCCCTCTGTATCAGTCTTTCTGCAACTCAGTCTGCAACCTCTTGAACCCGAGTCTCCATCCTCTGCTCTCTGCAACAGTTTTTTTGCACACCAGTCTTCAACATCTGCTCTCTGCAACAGTTCTTCTCTACCCCATTCTCCAACCTTTGCTCTTTTTAACAGTCCTTCTGTACTGCAGTCTCCAACCACTGCGCTCTGTAAGGGTCCTTCTGCACATGAGTCTCCAAGCTCTGCTTTCTGTCTTAGTCCTTCTGCACCCGAGTCTCCAACCTTTGTTCTGTGTATCTGTCCTTCTGCACCTTAGTCTCCAACATGTGCTCTCTGCTACAGTCCTTCTTCACCCCAATCTGCAACCTCTACTCTCTGCAACAGTTTTTCTACAGCCCAGTCTAAAACCTCTGCTCTCTGCAACAGTCCTTCTGCACCCCAGTCTCCAACCTCTGCTGTCTTTATTAATCATTCTGCACCTGAGTCTCCAAACTCTACTCTCTGCACCAGTGCATCTGCAACTCATTCTCCAAACTCTGATCTCTGTAAGAACCTTCTGCAACCCAGTATCCAAACTCTGCTCTCTGTAACAGTACTTCTGCACCCCAGTCTCCAACCTCTTCTGTCTTTGTCAGTCCTTCTGCACCTGAGTCTCCAACCTCTGCTCTCTGCAACAATCCTTCTGCACCCTGTCTCCAACCTGTGCTCGCTGTAACAGTCCTTGTTCACCAAGTTTCCAACATCTGCTCTCTGCAACAGTTCTTCTGTACCTCAGTCTGAAAACTCTGCTCTCTGCAACAATTCTTCTGCACCCCAGTCTTCTAACTCTGCTAGCTGTAACAGTCCTTCTGTACATCAGTCTCCAACCTCTTTTTTCTGTGAGACCCTTCTGAAAACCAGTCTGCAAACTATGCTCACTGAAACAGTCTTTCTGCACCCCAGTCTCCAAACTCTGCTCTCTGTAACAATAACTCTGCACCTCAGTCTCCAACCTCTGCTCTCTGCAAAGGTGCTTCTGCACCCCAGTCTCCAAATTCTGTTCTCTGCAACACTCCTTCTGCACCCCATTCTCCAACCTCTGCACGCTGTAGCAGTCCTTCTTAACTTGAGTCTCCAAACTCTGCTCTCTTTATCCGTCCTTCTGCACCCCAGTCTCCAACATCTGCTTTCTCAATAAGTCCTTCTGAACACACTCTCCAACCTCTACTCTCTTTAACAGTCTTTGTGCACCTCAGTCTCTAACCTCTGCTTTCTGTAACAGTCCTCCTGCACCCCAGTCTCCAACCTCTGTTCTTGAAACATTCATTTTGCACCCCAGTCTCCTACCTGTGCTCTCTCTAAAAGTCCTTCTGCACATCAGTCCAAACTCTTCTCTCAGCAACGGTCCTTATGCACCCCAGTCTCCAACTTCTCTTCTCTGCAACTGTCCTTCTGCACTCCAGTCTCCAATCTCTGCTCTCTGTCAAAGGCCTTCTGCACTCCAGTCTCCAATCTCTTCTCTCTGTAACAGGCCTTCTGCACCCAAGTCTCCAATCTCTGCTCTCTTTAACAGTCCTTCTGCACCCTAGTCTCCAAGCTCTGCTCTTTGCAACAGTCTTTCTGCACCTCAGTCTCCATACTTCGCTCGCTGTAAGATGCTTCTGCACAGCAGTCTCCCAACTCGGCCCTCTGTATCAGTCCTTCTGCACCCCAGTCTGCAATCTCTGCTCTCTGCAACAGTCTTTCTGCAACTCAGTCTCCAAACTCTGCTCTCTGTATGATGCTTCTGCACCCCAGTCTACAACCTCTGCTCTCTGTAACAGTCTTTCTACACCCTTGTCTCCATGATCTGCTCTTCAACAATCCTTCTGCACCCCAGTCTACAACCTATGCTCTCTGTAAGATAATTTTGCATACCTGTCTCTAACCTCTGCTCTCTGTAACAGTCCTTCTGTACTGTAATCTCCAACCTCTGCTCTCTGTAACGGTGCTTACGCACCCGAGTCTCCAAACTCTGCGTTATGTATCAGTCATTCTGCACCCCAGTCTCCGACCTCTGCTCTCTGTAAGAGTCCTTCTGCATCTCAAACTCCAACCTCTGTTCTCTGTAAAAGTCCTTCTGCGCCCCAATCTCCAACCTGTTCTCTTTGCAACAGTCGTTCTGCACCTCTGTTTGCAAACTCTGCTCTCTGTAAGATCCTTCTGAAACCCAGTCTTCAACCTCTGCTTTCTTCAATGGTCCTTTTGCACCGAAGTCTCCAAACTCTGATCTATACAACAGTTATTCTGCACCCCAGTCTAAAACCTCTGCTCTCTGTAACAGTCCTTCTGTACCGCAGTCTCCAACCTCTGTTCTCTTTAAGGGTCCTTCTGCACCACATTCTCCAACCTCTGATTTCTCTATCAGTCCTTCTGCACCACATTCTTAAAACTCTGCTGTCTGTATCAGTTCCTCTGCACTTCAGTATGCAACCTCTGCTGTCTGCAATAGTCCATATACACCCCAGTCTTCAAATACTGCTCTGTGCAACATTCTTTCTGCACCCCAGTCTCCAACATCTGCTCTCTGCAACTGTCCTTCTCAAACCCACTCTCCATCCTCTGATCTCTGCAACAGTACTTCTGCACCCCAGTCTCCAATCTATGCTCTCTGTAACAGTCATTCTGCACCCTGCTTTAAAACCTCTGCTCTCTGGAACCATCCCTCTGCACCCCAGTCTCCAATCTCTTCTCGCTGCAACAGTCCTTGTGCACCCCAATCTCTAACATCTGTTCTCTGCAACAGTTCTTCGGTACCTCAGTCTGAAAACTCTGCTCTCTGCAATTATCCTTCTGCACCCGAGTCTCCAACCTCTGCTCTCTCAAACAGTCCTTCTGTATCTCAGTCTCCAACTTCTGCTCTGTATCAGTTCTGCCCTCCTGTCTCCCACATCTGCTCTCTGTAACTGTCCTACTTCAACTCAGTCTTCAACCTCTGCTCTGTTTAAGAGTCCTTCTGCATCTCAGTCTGGAAACTCTGCTGACTGCAACAATCCTTCTGTACCCCAGTCTCCAACCTCTGTTCTATGCAATGATCCTTCTGAAACTCAGTTTCCAACCTCTACTCTCTGTAACAGTCCTTCTGCACCTCAGTCTCCAACATCTGCTCTCTGGAAAATCCTTCTGCAACCAAGTCTCAAAACTCTGCCATCAGTAACAGTCCTTCTGGAGCCCTTCTCAAAACTCTGCTCTCCATAACAGGCCTTCTGAACACCAGTCTCCAACTTCTGCTCTCTTTAAGTCCTGCTGCACCTCGGTCTACAAACTCTGCTCTCTGTAAGATCCTTCTGCAACATTGTCTAAAAACTCTGCTTTCTGTAACAGTCTTTCTGCACCTCAGCCTCTAACCTCTGTTCTTTGCCACACTCCTTCTGCACCTCAGTTGCCAACCTCTGCTCTCTGTAACAATCCTTCTGTACCGCATTCTGCAAACTCTGCTCTTTGTAACAGTCCTTCTGCACACCAGTCTCCACCTCTGCCTTCTGTATCAGTCCTTCTGCTCCCCAGTCTAAATTCTCTGCTCTCTGTAGCAGTCCTTCTGCACCTCATATCCAACTCTGCTCTCTGCAACAGTCCTTATGCACCCCAATGTCCAACCGCTGCTGTCTGCAACATTCCTTCTGCACCCCAGTCTGCAACGTGTGCTCTGTGTATCAGTCCTTTTGCAGCCAAGTCTCCACCTCTGCTCTCTGCAACGATCTTTCTGTACCTCAGTCTTAAACCTCTGCTCTCTGCAACAATCCTTCTGTACCCCAGTCTCCAACCGCTTACTCTGTAACAGTCTTTCTCCACCTCAGTCTTCAAACTCTGCTCTCTACAAGAGTCCTTCTGCACCCCAGTCTCCAACATCTGCTCTCTAAACAATCCTTCTGCATCCCAGTATCCAACATCTACTCTCTGCAACGATCCTTCTGCAACTCAGTCTTCAACCTCTGCTCTCTGAAAAATCCTTCTGCACTCCAGTTTCCAAAATCTGCTCTCTGTAATAATCCTTCTCCACGCCAGTCTTCAACCTCTGCTTTATGCAACGGTCCTGCTGCACCCCAGTCTTCAACCTCTGTGCTCTGCAACAGTCCTTCTGCTTCCCAGTCTCCAAACTCTGCTCTTCATAACAGTCTTTCTGCACCCCAGTCTCAAACCTCTGCTCTCTGCAACAGTCTTTCTGCACCTCAGTCTCCAAACTTCGCTTCTGTAAGATGCTTCTGCACCCCAGTCTCCCAACTCTGCCCTCTGTATAAGTCCTTCTGGACCCCAGTCTCAAATCTCTGCTATCTGCAACAGTCCTTCTGCACCTCATTTTCCAAACTCTTCTTTCTGTATGATGCTTCTGCACCCCAGTCTACTACCTCTGCTCTCTGTAATAGTCCTTCTATACCCTAGTCTCCATAATCTGCTCTGCAACAGTCCTTCTGCACCCCAGTCTCCAAACTCTGCTCTCTGAAACAGTCCTAATGCACCTCAGTCTCCAAACTCTGCTCTCTGTAAAAGGCCTTCTGCACCACAGTCTCCAACTTCTGCTCTCTGCAACGATCCCTCTGCACCCCAGTCTCCAACCTCTGCTCGCTGCAACAGTCCTTGTGCACCCCAATCTCCAACATCTGCTCTCTTCAACAGTTCTTCTGTACCTCAGTCTGAAAACTTGCTCTCTGCAATAATAATTCTGCACCCGAGTTTCCAACATCTGCTCTCTGAAACAGTCCTTCTGTTCCTCAGTCTCCAACTTCTGCTCTGTATCAGTCCTGCACCCCTGTCTCCCACATCTGCTCTCTGTAACTGTCCTTCTTCACCTCAGTCTTCAACCTCTGCTCTGTGTAACAGTCCTTCTGCACCTCAGTCTCCATCCTCTGCTCTCTTTAGCAGTCCTTCTGCATCTCAGTCTGAAAACTCTGCTGACTGCAATGATCCTTCTTTACCCCAGTTTCCAACCTCTGTTCTCTGCAATGATCCTTCTGTAACTCAGTCTCCAACCTCTGGTCTCTGAAAGATCTTTCTACACCCCAGTTTCCAAAATCTGCTCTCTGTAATATTCCTTCTCCACGCCAGTCTCCAACCTCTGCTTTTTGCAACGGTCCTGTTGCACCCCAGTCTCCTACCTCTGTACTCCGCAACAGTCCTTCTGCTCCCAGTCTCCAAACTCTGCTCTCTGTAATAGTTCTTCTGTACCAGAGTCTCCAAACTCTGCTCTCTGTAAAGTTTCTTTTGCACGCCACTCTCCAACATTTGCTTTCATTATCCGTCCATCTGAACCTCAGTCTCCAATCTCTGCTCTCTGCAAAAGTCTTTCTGTACCCCATTCACCAACTTCTGCTCTCTGCAACAGTCCTTCTGAACAACAGTCTCCAACATCTGCTCTCTGAAAAAGTCCTTGTGTACCCTAGTCTCCGACCTCAGCTCTCTGCAACAGTCCTTCTGTACTGCAGTCTCCAACATCTGCTCTCTGAAACAGTCCATCTGGACCTCAGTCTCAAACCTCTGCTCTCTTTAAGATCCTTTTAAACCCATATAAAAAAACTCTGCTCTCTGCAAAAGTTCTTCTGCACCCCAGTCTCAGAACTGTGCTCTCTGTAACAGGCCTTCTGAACCCCAGTCTCCAACCTCTGCTCTCTGTAGCAGTTGTTCTGCACCCCAGTCTCCGACTTCTGCTCTCTGTAACCATCTTTCTTCACCCCAGTCACCAAAATCTGCTCTCTGCAAAAGTCCTTCTTAACCTCAGTCTTAAAATTTTGCTCTCTGCAACAATCCTTCTGCACCCCAAACTCCAACCTTTGCTCTCTGTAATAGTCCTTCTGCACCTCAGTCTCCAAACTCTGGTCTATGTAAGATCCTTCTGCAACACAGTCTCCAAAATTTGCTCCCTGTAACAGTCCTTCTGCACCTCAGTCTCCAACCTCTGCTCTCTGTAAAAGTCCTTCTATAACTCAGTCTCAAACCTCTTCTCTCTGCACCATCCTTCTGCACCCCAGTCTCCAACCACTGCTCTCTGTAACAGTCCTCCTTCACCTCAGTCTAAAAACTCTGCTCTCTGTAAGATCCTTCCGCCACCCAGTATTCTAACTCTGCTCTATATAACAATCCTTCTGCACCCCAGTCTTCAAACTCTGCTCTCTTTAACAGGCCCTCTGCTCCTTAGTCTCCAAACTCTGTTCTCTGTAACAGGCCTTCAGCACCCCAGTCTCCAAACTCTTCTCTCTGCAACGATCATTCTACACCTCAGTCTCCAACATCTGCTCTCTGTTAGATACTTCGGCAACCCAGTCTAAAAACTCTGCCCTCTGTATCAGTCCTTCTGCACCCCAGTCTCCAAACTCTGCTCTCCATAACAGGCCTTCTGCACCCAGGCATCCAATCTCTGTAACAGTCCTGCTGCACCTAGGTCTACAATCTCTGCTCTCTGTAAGTTCCTTCTGCAACCTTGTCTAAAAACTCTGCTCTCTGTAACAGTTATTCTGCACCCCAGATTCCAAACTCTGCTGTCTGTAAAAGGCCTTTTGAACCCCAATCTCCAACCTCTACTCTCTGTAACAGTCTTTTTGCACCTCAGTCTCCAAACTCTGCTCTCTGCAACGATTCTTCTGCACCCAATCTCCAACGTCTCCTCTCCTCAACAGTCCTTCTGAACCCCTGTCTGCAACCTCTGCTTTCTGTATCAGTAATTCTGTACCTCTATCTCCAAACTTTGCTCTCTGTAACATTCTTTCTGCACCGCAGTCTCCAACCGCTGCTCTCTGCAACAGTTCTTCTGCACCCCAATCTCTAAACTCTGTTCTCTGCAACAGTTCTTCTGCGCCTCAGTCTCCAACATCTGCACTCTGAAACAGTTCTTCTCCACCCCAATCTCCAACCTCTTGTCTCTGTAATAGTCCTCCTGTATTGCAGTCCCCAAACTCTGCTCTCTGTAATGGTCCTTCTGCACCCCAGTCTCCAACCTCTGCTATCTGCAACAGTCCTTCTGAACCTCAGTCTTCAAATTCTGCTCTCTGCAACAGTCCTTCTGAACCCAAATCTCCAACACCTGCTCTCTGCAACAGTCCTTCTTCACCCCAGTCTCCAACCTCTACTCTGTGTAACAGTTTTTCTGCCCCCCAGTGTCCAACCTCTGCTCTCTACAATAATCATTCTGCATCCCAGTCTCCAACATCTGCTCTTTGCAACAGTCTTTCTGCACCTAGGTCTCCAACATCTGCTCTCTGAAAAAGTCCTTTTTCACCCCAGTCTCTAACCTCTGCTCTGTGTAACAGTCCTTCTGCAACCCAGTTTCCAACCTCTGCTCTCTGGAATGATCCTTCTGCATCCCAGTCTCCAGAATCTGCTCTCTGCAACAGTTCTTCTGCACCCAAGTCTCCAACGTCTGCTCTCAGCAACAGTTCTTCTGCGCCTCAGTCTGGAAACTCTGCTGTCTGCAACGATCTTTCTGCACCCCAGTCTCCAACCTCTGCTATCTGTAACAGTCTTGCTGCACCTCGGTCTACAATCTCTGCTATCTGTGATGTAAGATACTTCTACATACCAGTTTTCAAACTCTGCTCTCTGTAACATTCTTTTTCTACCACAGTCTCCAACCACTGGATTCTGCACCGGTCCTGCTGCACCCCAGCCTCCAAACTCTGTTCTCTGCAACAGTTCTTCTGCTACACATTCTCCAACCTCTGCTCTCTGTAACAGTCCTTCTGCACCACAATCTCAAACTTCTGCTTTCTGTATCAGTCCTTCTGCACCACTGTTTTCAACCTCTGCTCTCTGTAATAGTCCTTCTGCACCTCTGTCTCCAACCTCTGCTCTCTGCAACCTTACTTCTGCACCCCATTCTCTAACCTCTGCTCTCTTCTACAGTTCTTCTGAACCACAGTCTAAAAAATCTGCTCTCTGCATCAGTCCTTCTATACCCTAGTCTCCAAACTATGCTCTCTGTAACAGTCCTTCTGAATCTCAGTCTCCAAATTCTGCTCTCTACAACAGTCTTTCTTCACCCAAGTCTCCAATCTCTCCTCTCTGCAACAGTGCTTCTACAACCCAGTCTTCAACCTCTGCTCTGTATAACAGTCCTTCTGCACCCCAGTCTCCAACCTCTGCTCTCTGCAACAGTCCTTCTGTACGTCAATCTCCAACATGTGCTCTCTGTAAGATCCTTCTGCTACCCAGTCTCCAAACTCTGCTCTCTGTAACAGCCCTTCTGCACCCCATTCTCCAAAGTCTGTTCTCTATAACAATCCTTCTGCACCCCAGTATCAAACCTCTGCTCTCTACAACGATCCTTGTGCATCCCAGTCTCCAACCTCAGTTCTCTGCAACAGTCCTTCTGAAACCCAGTCTCTAACATGTGCTCTCTGCAACAGTCCTTCAGCACCTCAGTCTTAAAATTCTGTTCTCTGCAACGATCCTTCTGCACCTCAGTCTCCAACTTCTACTCTCTGTAACAGTCCTTCTGCACCTCAGTCTTCAATATCTGCTCTCTGTAAGATCCTTCTGCAAAGCAGTTTCCAACTATGCCATATGTAAAAGTCATTCTGCAGTTATTCTCCAAACTCTGCTCTTTGTAAAAGGCCTTCTGCACCCCAGTCTTCAACCTCTGCTCTCTGTAACAGTCCCGCTGCGCCTCGGTCTTCAATCTCTGCTCTCTGTAAGTTCCTTCTGCAACCTTGTCTAACAACACTTCTCTCTCTAACAGTTCTTGTGCACCCAGTCTCCAAACTCTGCTCTCTGTAACAGGACTTCTGCAACCCAGTCTCCAAACTCGGCTCTCTGTATCAGTCTTTCTGCACCCCAGTCTCCAAACTCTGCTCTCTGTAACACTCCTTCTTCACCTCAGTCTCCAATTTCTGCTCTCTGCAACAGTTCTTCTGCACCCAAGTCTTCAACCTCTGCTCTCTGCAACAGTCCTTCTACACACCAGTCTTCAAACTCTGCTCTCTGTAACAGTCCTTCTGCACACCAGTCTCCAACCTCTGCTCTCTGTAACAATCCTTCTGCACACCAGTCTCCCACCTCTGCTTTCTGTATCATGATTTTTCACCCCAGTCTCCAAAGTCTGCTATGCGTAACAGTCCTTCTGCATCTCAGTCTCCAAACTCTGCTCTCTGCAACAGTCCTTCTGCACTCCAGAATCCAAACTCTGCTTTCTGCAAAATTTTATCTGCACCCCAGTTTCCAAACTGTGCTTTCTGTAACTGTCCTTCTGCACCCCAGTCTCCCACCTCTTCTCTCTCTTATGATCCTTCTACACCCCAGTCTCCACTATGCTCTCTGCAATGATTCTTCTACAACTGAGTCTCCAACTTTTGCTCTCTTCCTCGATCCTTCTGCACCCCACTCTCCAACCTCTGCTCTATGTATGATCCTTCTGAAAAGAAGTCTCCAAACTCTGCTTTCTGTAACAGTTCTTGTGCACCCCAGTCTCCAAACTCTGCTCTCTGTAAAAGTCCTTCTGCACCATAGTCTCCATGCTCTGCTCTCTGCATCATTTTTTCTGCACCCCAGTCTCCAAACCCTTTTCTCTGCAATAGTCCTTCTGCACCCTTGTCTCGAAACTCTGCTCTCGGTAACAGTCCTTCTGTACTGCACTCTCCAAATTGTTCTCTCTGTAACGGTCCTTTTGCACCCCAGTCTCCAACCTCTGCTCTCTGCAACAGTCCTTCTACACCCCAGTCTCAAACATCTGCTCTCTGCAACAGTCCTTCTACACGCATGTCTCCAACCTCTACTCTCTGCAATGATCTTTCTGCACCCCAGTCTCCAACGTCTCCTCTCTGCAACAGTCCTTCTGCACCCCAGTCTCCAAACTTTGTTTTCTTTGACATTCCTTCTTCACCCCACTCTCAAAGCTCTACT
The DNA here is from genome assembly GCF_052094955.1 of Ictidomys tridecemlineatus. NCBI lineage: Eukaryota > Metazoa > Chordata > Mammalia > Rodentia > Sciuridae > Ictidomys > Ictidomys tridecemlineatus. The sequence continues at coordinate 42,264 of NW_027522846.1, read as the reverse complement.
CTCTGTAACAGTCCTTCTGTACTGCAGTCTCCAAATTCTGCTCTCTGAAACAGTCCTTCTGCAACCCAGTCTCCAACCTCTGCACTCTGCAACAGTCTTTCTGCACCTCAGTCTCCAACATCTGCTCTCTGTTACAAGCCTTCACACCAGTCTCCAAAAGCTTTTCTCTGTAACAGTTCTTCTGCACCCCAATCACCAAACTCTGCCCTCTGTAACACTCCTTCTGCTCCCCAGTCTCCATCGTCTGCTCTCTGTAAGAATCCTTCTGCACCCAGTCTCCAACCTCTCCTCTTAGTAACAGTCCTTCTGCACCTCAGTCTGCAATATCTGCTCTCTGTAACGGTCCTTCATCACCTCAGTCTTAAAACTCTGCTCTCTGTAACAGGCCTTCTCCACCCCAGTCTCCAACCTCTGCTCTTCGGATCAGTTTTTCTGTACCCCAGTAACCTTCCTCTGCACTCTGTAACAATCCTTCTGTACCTCAGTCTCCAAGTCTCCTCTCTGCAATGGTCTTTCTGAACCTCAGTCTCCAAACTCTTCTCTCTGTAACAGTGCTTTTGCACCTCAGTCTCCAACTTCTGCTCTCTGTAACATCCTTCTGTAACAAGGTCTCCAAACTCTGCTCTCTCTAAAAGTCCTTCTGCACCCCAGTCTCTAACCTCTGCTCTCTGCAGCGATCCTTCTGAACCCCAGTCTCCAACGTCTACTCTCTGCAACAGTCCTTCTGGACCCAAGTCTCCAACATCTGCTCTATGCCACAGTCCCTCTAAACCTCAGTCTGAAAAATCTGCTCTCGGCAACGATTCTTCTGCACCCCAGTCTCCAAACTCCGCTCTCTGTAACAGTCATTCTGCACCTCAGTCTCCAACCTCTGTTCTCTGTAAGATCCTTCTGAAACCCAGTCTCCAAGTCTGCTGTCTGTAACAGTCCTTCGGCACCCCAGTCCCCAAACTCTGCTCTCTGTAACAGGCCTTCTGAACCCCAGTCTCCAATCTCTGCTCTCAGTAACAGGCCATCGGCTTCCCAGTCTCCAACCTCTTCTCTCTGCTCTCTGTAACAGTACTTCTGCACTCCAGTCTCCAAACGCTGCTCTCTGTAACAGTCCTTCTGCACCCCAGTTTCTAAAATATGCTCTCTGCAACAGTCCTTCTCCACGCTAGTCTCCAACATCTTCTCTCTGCAACAGTCTTTCTGCACCCCAGTCTCCAAACTCTGCTCTATGGAACAAACCTTCTGGACCCCAATCTCCAACGTCTGCTCTCTGCAACACTCCTTCTGAACCACATCTCCAACCTCTGCTCTCTGTAAGATCCTTCTGCACTCAAGTTTCCAAACTCTGCTCTCTGTAAGATTTCTTTTCCACCATAGTCTTCAAACTCTGTCCTCTGCAACAGTCTTTCTGCTTCCCAGTCTCCGAGATCCGCTCTCTGTAACAGACTTTATGTACCACAGTTTCCAAACTCTGCTCTCTGCAACGGTCCTTCTGCAACCAAGTTGCCAACCTCTGCTTTTTGAATCAGTCCTTCGGAACTCCAGTCTCCAACCTCTGCTCTTTGTATCTATCTTTCTGCACCTAAGTCTCCAACCTGTGCTTTCTGTAACAGTCCTTCTGCACCCCAGTCTTCAACCTCTGCTCTCTGTAACAGTCCTTCAATACCGCAGTCTCCAACCTCTGGTGTCTGTAACGGTCCTTCTGCACCCCAATTTCCAAATTCTGCTTTCTGTAACAGTCCTTCTGCATGTCACTCTCTAAACTCTGCTCTCTGTAACAGTCCTTCTACACCTCAGTCTGAAACCTCTGCTCTCCACGATTCTTCCGCACCCCAGTCTCCAACCACTGCTCTATGTAACAGTCCACCTGCACCTCAGTTTCCAAAATCTACTTCAGCAAACCAGTCTCAAAACTCTGCTCTCTGTAACAGTCCTTCTGCACCCCAGTCCCCAAGCTCTCCTCTCTGTAACAGGCCTTCTGCACTCCAGTCTCAAAACTCTGCTCTCTATAGCAGGCCTTCTGCACCCCTGTTTTTAACCTCGACTCTCTGAAACTGTCCTTCTGCAACTGAGTCTTCAAACTCTGCTCTCTGTACCAAGACTTCTGCACCTCAGTCTTCAACCTCTGCTCTCTGCAACAGTCCTTCTGCAACCCAGTCTCAAAACTGTGCTCTCTGTAACAATCCTTCTGCACCTCAGTCTGCAAACTCTGTTCTCTGCAACGGTCCTTCTGCAACTCAGTCTCCAACTTCTAATCTTTGTAACAGTGTTTCTGCACTTCAGTCTCCAACCTCTGCTCTCTGTAGGATCCTTCGCAAACCCAGTCTCCAAACTCTGCTCTTGGTTACATTCCTTCCGCACACCAGTCTTCAATCTCTTCCCTCTGCAACGATCATTCTTAATCTGATCTCCAACCTCTGCTCTCTGCAACAGTCTTTCTACACCCTAGTCTCCAACATCTGGTCTCTGCAACAGTCCTTCTGCACCACAGTCTGAAAACTCTGCTGTCTGCAACGAACCTCCTGCACCCCAGTCTCCTACCCCTGATGTCTGTTACAATCCTTCTGCACCTCAGCCTCCAAACTTTGCTATCTGTAAGATCCATCTAAACCCCAGTCTCCAATATCCGCTCTCTGTAACAGTCCTTCTGCACCTCACTCTCCAACCTCTTCTCTCTGCAACAGCCTTCTGCACCCCAGTCTGCGAACTCTGCTCTCTGCAACGATATTTCTAAACCCCAGTCTCCAATATCTGCTCTCTGCAACAGTCTTTCTGCACCACAGTCTCAAACCTCGGCTCTCTGTAAGATCTTTCTGCACTCCAGTCTCCAAACTGTGTCCTCTTCAACAGTCCTTCTGCTCCCCAGTCTCCAACTTCTGCTCTCTGTTACTGTCCTACTGTACTTCAGTCTTTAACCTGTGCTCTCTGTAATGGTCTTTCTGCACCACAATCTCCAAACTCTGCTTTCTGTATCAGTCCTTCTGCACCCCGGTCTCTAAAATCTGCTCTCTGTAACAGTCCTTCTGCACCTCAGACTCCAACCTCTGCTCTCTGCAACAGTAATACTGCACCCCAATCTCGAACCTCTGCTCTCTGCATCAGTCCTTCTGCACCTCAGTGTCCAAACTCTGCTCTCTGTATGATCGTTCTGAAACCCAGTCTCCAACCTCTGCTATCTGCAATGGTCCATCTGCACCCCACTCTCCAAACTCTGTTCTTTACAACAGTTATTCTGCACCCCAGGCTCCAACCTTTGCTCCCTGTAACAGTTCTTCTGTACCACAGTATCCAACCTCTGTTCTCTGTAAGGGTCCTTCTGCACCTCAGTCTGCAACCTCTTCTCTCTGCAACAGTCCTCTTGCACACCAGTCTCAACATCTGCTCGCTGCAACAGTCCTTCTGCAGCCCAGTCTCTGAAATCTACTTTCTGCAATATTCTTTTTCCACACCAATCTCCAACCTCTGCTCTCTGTAACCGTCCTTCTGTACTGCTGTCTCACACCTCTTATCTCTGTAACGATCCTTGTGCACCCCAGTCTCCAAAGTCTGCTTTCTGTATCAGTCCTTATGCACCCCGGTCTAAAAACTATGCTCTCTGTAACAGTCCTTCTGCACCTCAGACTTCAAACTCTGCTCTCTGCAACAGTCCTACTGCGGCCCAATCTCCAACCTCTGCTCTCTGCAACAGTCCTTCTGCACCTCAGTGGTGAAACTCTCCTCTTTGTATGTTACTTCTGAAATCCAGTCTCCAACCTCTGCTATATTCAATGGTCCTTCTGCACCCCAGTCTCCAACCTCTGTTCTCTACAACAGTTATTCTGCACCCCAGTCTCTAACATCTGCTCTCTGCAACAGTTCTTCTCCACCTCAGTCTCAAACTTTGCTCTCTGCAACAGTCCTTCTGCACCCCAGTCACCAAGCTCTGCTTTCTGTATCAGTCCTTCTGCACCCCAGTCTCCAACCTCTGCTCTCTATAACAGTCCTCTGCACCTCAGTCTCCAACCTCTTCTCTCTGTAACAGTCCTTCTGTACCTCAGTCTCCAAACTCTGCTTTCCATAAGATCCTTTTGCAACCCAGTCTTCAAACTCTGCTCTCTGTAACTGTCCTTCTGTACCTCAGTCTCCAAGCACTGCTCTCTGTAATGGGACTTCTGCACCCGAATATCCAACCTCTGCTCTCTGCAAGGGTCCTTCTGCACCTCAGTCTCCAAACTCTTCTCTCTGTAACAGTGCTTCTGCACCTCAGTCTCCAACCTCTGCTCTCTTTAACATCCTCCTGCAACCCAGTATTAAACCTCTGCTCTCTGTAACATTCTTTCTGCACACCAGTCTGCAAACTCTGCTCTCTGTAACAGGCCTTCTGCACCCCAGTCTCCAACCTCTGTTATCTGTATCAGTCCTTCTTCATTCCAGTCTCCAACCTCTGCTCTCTGCAACGATTTTTCTGCACCCCAGTCTCCAACGTATGCTCGCTGTAAGTTCCTTCTGCACACCTGTCTCCAACCTCTGCTCTTTGTAAAACTCCTCTGTACCAGAATCTCCAACTTCTGCTCTCTGTAAGGGTCCTTCTACACCTCAGTCTCAGACTTCTTCTCTCTGCAACACTCCTTCTGCACCCCAGTCTTCTAAGTTTGCTCTCTGCAACAGCTTCTCTGCACCTCAGTCTTTAACCTGTGCTCTCTGTTAAAGTCCTTCTGCACCCCAGTCTCCGACCTGTGCTCTCAGTAAAAGTCCTTCTGCTCAACAGTCTCCAAACTCTGCTCTCTCTAACCATCTTTCTGAACACAAGTCTCCAAATTCTGCTCTCTGTAACAGTCCTTCTGCACCCCAGTCTTCAAACTCTGCTTTCTGTAACCGTCATCTGAATCTCAGTCTCCATCCTCTGCTCTATGCAACAGTTCTTCTTCACCCAAGTCTCCAACATCTGCTCTCTGAAAAAGTCTTTCTAAACCCTAGTCTCCAACCTCTGCTCTGTGATACAGTCCTTGTACAGCCCAGTCTCCATACTCTGCTCGCCTCAAGGATCCATCTGAACCCCAGTCTCCATCCTCTTCTCTCTGCAACTCTCTTTTTGCACCCCAGTCTCCAGCATCTGCTCTCTGCAACAGTCCTTCTCCACCCCAGTCTCCAACCTCTGCTCTCTGTAACAGTCCTTCTGGACCCCAATCTCCAAAATCTACTCTCTGTAACAGTCTTTCTACACCCCAGTCTAAAACATCTGCTCTCTGCGAAAGTTTTTCTGCACCCCAGTATCCAACCTCTTTTCTCTGTAACTATCCTTCTGCACCTCAGTCTCCAACCTCTGCTCTTTGCAAGGGTCCTTCTGCACCTCAGTCTCCAACCTCTACTCTCTGAAACAGTGCTTTTGCACCTCATTCTCCAACCTCTGCTCTTTGTAAGATCCTTCTGCACCCCAGTCTCCAACCTCTGCTCCCTGAAACAGTCCTTGTGCAACCCAGTCTCCAACATCTGCTCTCTGAAACAGTTCTTCTGTACCTCAGTCTGAAAAATCTGTTCTCTGCAACGATCTCTCTGCACCCCAGTCTCCAAACTCTGCTCTCTGTAACAGTCTTTCTGTACCTCTGTCTCCTACCTCTACTTTCTGTAAGATCCTTCTGAAAACAAGTCTGCAAACTCTGCTCTCTGTAACAGTCCTTCTGCACCCCAGTCTCCAAACTCTGCTCTCTGTAACAGGCCTTCTGCATCTCAGTCTCAAACATCTGCTCTCTCTAAGAGGCCTTCTGCACACCAGTCTCCAACCTCTACTCTCTGCAACGATCCATCTGCACCCCAGTCTCCTACCTCTGCTCTCTAAAACAGTCCTTCTGCACCCCAGTCGCCTACCTCTGATCACTGTAAGATCCTTCTGCACACCAGTCTCCAACCCCTGCTCACTGAAACAGTCTTTCTGGAACCTAGTCTCCAAACTCTGCTCTCTGCAACATTGCTTCTGCACCCAGTATCAAACATATGCTCTCTGTAAAAGTCTGCCTGCATCCCGGTCTCCAACCTCTGCTCTATTTAATGATCCTCATGCACCCCAGTCTCAAACATCTGCTCTCTGTAACAGTCCTTCTGCCCCACAGTCTCCAAAATCTTTTCTCTGTAAGATCCTTTTGAAACCCAGTCTCCAAGGTCTGCTCTCTGTAACTGTCATCTGCACCCCAGTCTTTAACCTCTGCTCTCTGCAACAATCCTCCTGCACCTCAGTCTCCAAACTCTGCTTTCTGCAACAGTCCTTCTGCACCCGTCTTAAACCTCTGCTCTCTACAACATTCCTTCTGCACCCCAGTCTCCAAATTGTGCTCTCTGTTAGAGTCTTTCTGCACCTCAGTCTCCAACCTCTGCTCTCTGTAACGATCCTTCTGCACCCCAGTCTTGAACCTCTGATCTCTGCAACCACCCTTCGGCACCTCAGTCTCCAACCTCTGCTCTCTGTAACGATCCTTCTGCACCCCAGTCTTGAACCTCTGATCTCTGCAACCACCCTTCGGCACCTCAGTCTCCAACCTCTGCTCTCTGTAACGATCCTTCTGCACCCCAGTCTTGAACCTCTGCTCTCTGCAACCACCCTTTGGCACCTCAGTCTCCAAACTCTGCTCTCTGCAATGATCCTTCTCCACCCCAGTCTCAAACCTCCTCTTGCTTCAACAGTCCTTTTGAACCCCAGTCTTTAACATCTGCTTTTTCCAACAGTTATTTTGTATCACAGTCTGAAAACTCTGCTCTCTGTAATACTCAATTTGCAACCCAGTCTCCAAACTCTGCTCTCTGTAACAGTCCTTCTGTACCTCAATCTCCAATATCTGCTCTATGCAACAGTCCTTCTGCGCACAAGTCTCCAACATCTGCTCTCTTAAACAGTCCTTCTACACCACAGTCTCCAACTCTGCTCTCTGAAACAGTCCTTCTACACCCCAGTCTCCATTCTCTGATCACCCCGACTATTCTTCTGCACCCCAGTCTCCAAAGTCTGTTCTTTTCTCAGTTCTTCTGCACCCCAGTCTCCAACCTCTGCTCTCTGTAACAGTCCTTCTGTACCACAGTCTCCAACCTCTGTTCTCTGTAAGGGTCCTTATGCACCCCAGTATCCAACCTCTGCTTTCTGTATCAGTCGTTTTGAACCACAGTCCCCAAACTCTGCCCTCTGTAACCGTCCATCTGCAACTCAGTCTGCATCCTCTGCTCTTTGCAACAGTCCTTCTACACAATAGTCTCCAACCTTTGCTCTCTGCAACAGTCCTTTTGCACTCCAGTCTCTAACATCTGCTCTCTGCAACAGTCATTCTCCACCCTAGTCTCTAAACTTTGCTCTCTGTAACAGTCCTTCTGTACTGCATCCTCAAACCTCTGCTCTTTGTAAGGGTACTTCTGCACCCGAGTCTTTAACCTCGGTTTTTTGTGTCAGTCCTTCTGCACCCCAGTCTCAAACCTCTGCTCTCTGTAACAGTCCCTCTGTAACTCAGTCTCTAATCACTGCTCTCTGCAATAGTACTTCTACACCCCAGTCTTCATACTCTGATCGCCCCAAGGGTCTTTCTGCACGCCAGTCTCCAAACTCTGTTCTCGACATCGGTTCTTTTGCACCCCAGACTCCAACCTCTACTCTCTGTAACAGTCCTTCTGTACCACAGTCTTCAACCTCTATTCTCTGAAACGGTCCTTATGCACCCCAGTATCCAACCTCTGCTTTCTGTATCAGTCGTTTTGAACCACAGTCTCCAAACTCTGCCCTCTGTATCCGTCCTTCTGCAACTCAGTCTGCAACCTCTCCTCTATGCAACAGTCCTTCTGCACCCCAGTCTCCAACATCTGCTCTCTGCTACAGTCATTTTCCACCCCAGTCTTCAACCTCTGCTCTCTGCAACAGTCCTTCTACACCCCAGTCTCCATACTCTGCTCCCACCAACGATCCTTCTGCACCCCAGTCTCCAACATCTGTTCTCTGCAAAAGTCCTTCTACACCCCAGTCTCCAACCTCTGCTCTCTGCAACAGTCCTTTTACACCCCAGTCTCCATACTCTGCTCGCCCCAATGATCCATCAGCACCCCAGTTTCCACACTCTACTTTCTACATCAGTTTTTTTGCACCCCAGTCTCCAACCTCTGCTCTCTATAACAGTCCTTCTGTACGGCAGTCTTCAACTTCTGTTCTCTGCAACGAAACTTATACACCCCAGTCTGCAACATTTGCTCTCTGCAAAAGTCCTTCTGCACCTCAATCTGAAAATTTTGCTCTCTGCAACAATTCTTCTGCAACCCAGACTTCAACATCTGCTCTCTATAACAGTCCTTCTGCACCTCAGTTTCCAAACTCTGCTCAATGTAAGATCCTTCTGCAACACAGTCTCTAAAATTTGCTCCCATTAACAGTCCTTCTGCACCTCAGTCTCCAACCTCTCCTCTCTATAACAGTCGATCTACACCTCAGTCTGAAACCTCTTCTTTCAGGAAGATTCATCTGAATCCCAGTCTCCAGACACTGCTCTCTGTAACAGTCCTCCTGCACCTCAGTATTCAAACTCTGCTGTTTGTAAGATCCTTCTGCAACTCAGTCCATAACTCTGCTCTTTATAACAGTCTTTCTGCACCCCAGTCTTCAACCTCTGCTCTCTGTAACAGGCCTTCTGCACCACAGTCTCCAACTTCTTCTTTCTGCAATGATCATTCTACACCTCAGTCTCCAATGTCTGCTCTCTGTAAGATCCTTCTGCAACCCAGTCTCCAGACTCTGCCCTCGCTAACAGACCTTCTTCACCCATTCTTTGAACTCTCCTCTTTTTAACAGGCCTTCTGCACCCCAGTCTCAAATTCTCTTTTCTATAAAAAGCCTTCTGCACCCCAGTCTCCAACCTGTGGTCTCTGCAACAGTACTTCTGCACCTCAGTCTTAAAACGCTGTTCTCTGCTATTATCCTTTTGCACCACAGTCTCCAACCTCTACTCTCTCTAACAGATTTTCTGCACTTGGGTCCCCAACATCTGCTCTCTTTTAGTTCCTTCTTCAACCCAGTCTCTAAACTCTGTGATCTATAGAAGTCCTTCTGGACCCCTTCTCCACACTCTGCTCTCCATAACAGACGTTCTACACCCCAGTCTCCAACCTCTGCTCTCTGTAACACTCTTTTTGCACCTCAGTCTCCAACCTCTGCACTCTGCAATGATCATTCTGCACCCTAGTCTCCAACGTCTCCTCTCCTCAACAGTTCTTCTGAACATCTGTCTCCAAATTCTGCTCTCTGTAACAGTCCTTCTTCACCCAAGTCTCCAACATCTGCTCTCTGCAACAGTCCTTCTACACCCCAGTCTTCAACCTCTGCTCTGTGTAAAAGTCCTTCTGCACCCCAGTCTCCAACCTCTGCTCTCTGTAACAATTCTTCTGCACCCCAGTCTGCAACCTCTGCTCTCTGTAACAGTCCTTCTTCCCCATATACTCCAAATTCTGCTCTCTGTTACAGTCTTTATATACTGCAGTCTTCAACCTCTGCTCTCTATCACAGTCCCTCTGTACCCCAATTTCCAACCTCTGCTTTCTGTAACAGTTCTTCTGCACCTCAGTCTGAAACCTCTGCTCTCTGCACTATCCTACTGCACCCCAGTCTCCAATCACTGTTCTCTGTAACATTCGTCCTGCACCTCAGTCACCAACCATTGCTCTCTGTAAGATCCTACTTCAACCCAGCCTCAAAAGTCTGCTCTCTATAACAGTCCTTCTGCAACCCAGTCTCCAAACTCTGCTCTCTGTAGCAGGCCTTATGCACCCCCATTCTCCAAACTCTGCCCTCTGAAACAATCCTTCTGCACGCCAATCTGCAACCTCTGCTGTTTGTAATGGTCCTTCTGCACCACAGTCTCACACCTCTTTTTTCTGTATCATAATTCTTCATCCCAGTCTCAAATGTCTGCTCTGTGTAACAGTCCTTCTGCATCTCAGTCTCCAACGTCTGCTCTCTGCAACAGTCCTTTTGCACCCCAGTCTCCAACCTTTGCTTTCAGCAACATTCCTTCTTCACCCCAGTCTCCAAACTTTGCTCTCTGTAACAGTCCTTCTGCACCGCAGTCTCCCACCTCTTCTCTCTGTAATGATTCTTCTGCAACCCAAGTCTCCAAGTTTGCTCTCTGCAATGGTCTCTCTGCAGCCCAGTCTCCATCCTTGTTCTCTACAACAGTTCTTATGTACCGCAGTCTTCAAACTCTGTTCTCCATAAGAGTCCTTCTGCACCCCAGTCTACAACCTCTGCTTTCTGTATCACTCTTTCTTCACAACAGTCTCCAAACTCTGCTCTCTGGAACAGTCTTTCTGCACCTCACTCTGCAACCTCTGCTCTTCTCAACAGTCCTTCTGCAACCCAGTCGTCAACCTCTTCTCTCTGCAACAGTATTTCCTCACCCCAGTCTCCAAAATACGCTCTCTGTAACAGTCCTTTTCCCCCGCAGTCTCCAACCTCTGCTCTCTGTAACAGTCCTTCTGTACTGCAGTCTCCAAAGTCTGCTCTCTGTAATGGTCCTTCTGCACCCCAGTCTTTAAACTCTGCTTTCTTGTTCAGTCCTTCGGCACCCCCGTCTCTAAACTCTGCTCTCTGTAACAGTCCTTCTGCACCTCAGACTCCAACCTCTGCTCTTTGCAACAGTCCTTCTGCACCTCAGTGTCCGAACTCTGCTCTCTGTAAAAACCTTCTGAAATGCAGTCTCCAACCTCTGCTTTCTGCAATGGTCCTTCTGAACTTCAGTCTCCAACCTCTGCTCTCTGTAAAAGTCCTTCTGTACCGCAGTTTCAAACCTCTATTCTCTTTAAAGGTCCTACTGCTCCCCAGTCTCCAACCTCTGCTTTCTTTATCAGTCCCACTGCCACACATTCTTCAAACTCTGCTCTCTGTAAGAGTTCTTTTGCACCTCAGTCTGTAATCTCTGCTCTCTGCAATAGTCCTTCAGCACCCCAGTCTGCAATCTCTGCTCTCTAACACAGTCCTTCTGAACCCCAGTCTCCAATACCTACTCTCTGAAACAGTTCTTTTCCACCCCAGGCTCCAACCTCTGCTCTCGGAAACAGTCCTTCTGGACGCCAATCTCCAACCTCTACTCTGTGCAACAGTCCTTCTACACCCCAGTCTCCCATCTCTGCTCTCTGTAACAAGCCTTCTGCACCTCAGTCTAACACTTCTGCTCTCTTTAACAGTCCTTCTGCACCTCAGTCTGAAAATTCTGCTCTTTGCAACGATCTTTCTAAACCACAAACTCCAACCTCTTCTCTCTGCAACGATCCTTCTTCACCCAAGTCTCCTAACTCTGCTCTCTGCAACAGTGCTTCTGTACCCCAGTCCCCAACCTCAGCTCTCTGAAAGATCCTTCTGCACCCAAGTCTCCAAACTCTACTCTCTGTAACAATTTTTCTGCACATCAGTCTCCAACCTCTGCTCTCAGCAACGGTCCTTATGCACCCCAGTCTCCAACTTCTGTTCTCTGCAACAGCCCTTCTGTACCACAGTCTTCAAAATCTGCTCTCTGTAACAGTCCTTCTGTACTGCAGTCTCATACCTCTGCTCTCCGTAATGGTCCTTCTTGACCTCCGTCTCCCACCTGTGCTTTCGGTATCAGTCCTTCTGCACCCCAGTCTCCAAGCTCTGCTCTCTGTAACTTTCCTTCTGCACCTCAGTATCCAACCTCTGCTCTCTGTATCAGTCCTTCTGCACCCCAGTCTCAAAATTCTGCTCTCTGAAACAGTCTTTCTGCACCTCAGTCTTCAACAACTGCTCTCTGCAACAGTCCTTCTGCACCCCAGTTTTTAACCTCTGCTCTCTCTATCAGTCCTTCTGCACCTCAGTCTCCAACCTCTGCTCTCTGTATCAGTCCTTCTGCAACACAGCCTCTAAACTCTGCTCTCTGGAACTGTCCTTCTATACCCCAGTCTCCATAATCTGTTCTCTGCAACGATCCTTCTGCACCCCAGTCTCCAACGTCTATTTTGCAACAGTTTTTCTGCAACCCAGTCTTCAAATTCTACTCTCTATAAGGTCATTCTGTACCCCAGTTTCCAACATCTGTTCTCTGTAACATTCCTTCTGCACCCCTGTCTCCAACTTTTGCTCTCTGCAATGGTCCCTCTGCACCCCAGTCTCCAACCTTGTTCTAAAAAACACTTCTTCATTACCGCAGTCTTCAACTCTTGTTCTCTGTAAGGGTCCTTCTTCACCCCAGTCTCCAACCTCTGCTTTCTGTATCAGTTTTTCTGCACCACAGTCTCCAAACTCTGTTCTCTGTAACAGTCCTTTTGCACCTCACTCTGCAATCTCTGCTCTCTGCAACAGTTCTTCTACACCCCAGTCTCCAACATCTGCTCTTTGTAACAGTCCTTCTGTACTGCAGTCACCAACCTGTGCTCTCTGCAATGGTCCCTGTGCACCCGTCTCCAACCTTGATCTCAAAAATAGTTCTTCTGTACCGCAGTCTTCAACCTCTATTCTTTGTAAGGGTCCTTCTCCAACCTAGTTTCTAACCTCTGCTCTCTGTAACAGTCCTTCTGCACCTGAGTCTCCAAACTCTGAGTTATGTATCAGATATTCTGCACCCCATTATCCAAACTCTGCTCTCTTTAGCAATCATTCAGCACCCCAGATTCCAACTTCTGGTTTTGGCAACAGTCCTTCTACACCCCAGTCTCCAACCTCTGATATCTGAAACAGTCCTTCATCACCCCAGTCTCCAAACTCTGCTCTCTGTAATAATCTTTCTGTGCCTCAGTCTCCAACATCTACTCTCTGTAACAGTCCCTCTTCACCTCACTCTCCAACAACAGCTCTCTGTAAGTACCTTCTGCAACGGAGACTCCAAACTCTGCCCTCTGTAAGAGTCCTTCGGCACGCCTTCTCCCAACTGTCCTCTCCATAACAAGCCTTCTGCACCCCAGTTTCTAAACTCTGTTCCATATAAAAATCCTTCTTCACCCCAGTCTCCCAAATCTGCTCTCTGTAACAGTCCTGCTGCACCTCGGTCTACAATCTCTGCTCTCTGTAAGATCCTTCTGCAACCTTGTCTAAAAACTCTGCTCTCTGTAACAGTCCTTCTGCACCTCAGTCTCAAAACTCTGTTCTTTGCAACACTCCTTCTGCACTCCAGTCGCCACCCTCTACTCTCTGTAACAGTCCTTCTGTACCACAGTCTTCAAACGCTTCCCTCTGTAAGGGTACTTCTGCAACACAGTCTTCAACTTCTGCTTTCTGTATCAGTCCTTCTGCACCCCAGTCTACAACCTCTGGTCTCTGTAACAGTCTTTCTGCAACTCATATCCAAACTCTGCTCTCTGCAACGAACCTTCTGGACCCTAGTCTCCAACATCTGCTCTCTGCAACAGTTCTTCTGTACCTCAGACAAAAAACTCTGCTCTCTGCAATAATCCATCTGACCCCCAGTCTCCAACCTCTACTCTCTTTAACAGTCCTTCTGTACCTCAGTCTCCAATCTCTGCTCTATGCAACAGTCCTTCTGCACCCAAGTCTCCAACATCTGCTCTCTGAAACAGTCCTTTGATACCCCAGTCTTCAAACTCTGCTCTCTGCAACACTCCTTCTACACCCCAAACTCCATACTCTGCTCGCCCCAAAATCCTTCTGCACCCCAGTCTCCAAACTCTGCTCTCTGCAACAGTCCTTCTACACTCCAGTCTCCATTCTCTGCTCGCCCCAACGATACTTCTGCACCCAAGTCTCCAACATCTGTTCTCTACATCAGTATTTCTGAACCCCAGTCTCAAACCTCTGCTCTCTGTAACAGTCTTTCTGTACCACAGTCTGCAACCTCTGTTCTCCGTTAGGGTCCTTATGCACCCCAGTACCCAACATCTGCTTTCTGTATTAGTCGTTTTGCATCACAGTCTCCAAACTCTGCCCTCTGTAACAGTCCTTCTGCAACTCAGTCTGCAATGTCTGCTCTCTGCAATAGTCCATCTGCAACACAGTCTCCATCCTCTGCTCTCTGCAACAGTCCTTTTGCACCCCAGTCTCCAACATCTGCTCTCTGCAACAGTCATTCTCTACCCCAATCTTCAAACTCTGCTCTCTTTAATAGTCCTTCTTTACTGCATTTCCCAACTTCTGCTCTCTGTAAGGGTACTTCTGCGCCTGAGTCTCCAACCTCTGCTTTCTGTATCAGTCATTCAAAACCCCAGTCTCCAACCTGTGTTCTGTGTAACTGTCCTTCTGCACCTCAGTCTCCAACCTCTACTCTATGCAACAGTCCTTCTACATCCAAGTGTAGAACCTCTGCTCTCTGCCACAGTCCTTCTGCACCCCAGTCTCCATCCTCTACTCTCTGCTACAGTCCTTTTGCACCCCAGTCTCCAACATCTGCTCTCTGCAAAAGTCATTCTCCACCCCAGTCTCCAACCTCTCCTCTCTGTAACAGTCCATCTGTACTGCATTCTCCAAACTCTGCTCTGGGTAAGGGTACTTCTGCACCTGAGACTCCAACCTCTGCTTTCTGTGTCACTCCTTCTGCAACCCAGTCTCCAAACTGTGCTCTGTGTAACTGCACTTCTGCACCTTAGTCTTCAACCTCTGCTCTCTGCAACGATTCTTCTGCACCCCAATTTAAAACCTCTGGTAGCTGCAACAGTCCTTTTGAATCCAAGTCTCCAACATCTGCCTCCTGCAACAGTGTTTATGTACCTCAGTCTGAAAACTCTGCTCTCTGCAATAATCCATCTGCACCACAGTCTCCAACTTCTGCTCTCTGTAACAGTCCTTTTGTACCTCAGTCTCCAATCACTGCTCTATAAAACAGTCCTTCTGCACCCATGTCTCCAACATCTGTTCTCTGCAAAAGTCCTTCTACACCCTAGTCTTTATACTCTGCTCGCCTTAACGATCCTTCTGCACCCCAGGCTCAAACACCTGTTTCCTACATCAGTCCTTCTGCAACTCAGTCTGCAACCTCTGGTCTCCGCAACAGTCCTTCTAAACCCCACTCTCTATCTTCTGCTCTCTGCAGGAGTCTTTTTGCACCCCAGTCTCCAACATCTACTCTCTTCATCAGTCATTCTCCACTCCAGTCTCCAATCTCTGCTCTCTGTAACAGTTTTTCTGTACTGCATTCTCCAACCTCTGCTCTCTCTAAGGGTACTTCTGCACCAGAGTCTCGAACCTCTGCTTTCTGTGTCAGTCCTTCTGCACCCCAATCTCCAACCTCTGCTCTGTGTAACTGTACTTCTGCACCTTAGTCTCCAGTCTGCTCTCTGCTACAGTCCTTCTGGACCCCAATCTCCAACGTCTACTCTCTGCAACAGTCCTTCTACATCCCAGTCTAAAATCTCTGCTCTCTGCAACAGTCCTACTGCACCTCAGTCTCCAACCTGTGCTCATGCAACTGTCCTTCTGCACCTCAGTCTCCCACCTCCACCCTCTGTAACAGTTCTTCTGCACTTCAGTCTCCAACCTCTGCTCTCTGTTAGATCCTTCTGCAACCCAGTCTCCAAACTCTGCTTTCTGTAACAGTCCTTCATTACCCCAGTCTCCAAACTCTGCTCTCTGTAACAGACCTTCTGCACCCAAGTCTCCAAATACTTCTCTCTACAATATTCCTTCTGCACACCAGTCTCCAACCTGTGCTTTCTGCAACGATCCTTCTGCACCCCAGTCTCATACCTGTGCTCTCTGCAGAGATCCTTCTGCACACCAGTCTCCAAACTCTGCTCTCTGTAACACTCCTTCTGTACCTCAGTCTCCAATCACTGCTCTATGCAACAGTCCTTCTGCACCCAAGTCTCAAACATCTGCTCTCTGCAAAAGTCCTTCTACACCCTAGTCTCCATACTCTACTAGCCTAAACTATCCTTCTGCACCCCAGGCTCCAACATCTGTTCTGTACATCAGTCCTTCTGCAACTCAGTCTGCAACTTTTGGTCTCTACAACAGTCCTTCTTCACCCCACTCTCCATTTTCTGCTCTCTGCAGCAGTCCTTTTGCACCCCAGTCTCCAACATCTGCTCTCTTCATCAGTCATTCTCCACCCCAGTCTCCAATCTCTGCTCTCTGTAACAGTTCTTCTGTACTGCATTCTCCAACCTCTGCTCTCTCTGAGGGCACTTCTGCACCTGAGTCTCAAACCTCTGCTTTCTGTATCAGTCCTTCTGCACCCCAATCTCCGAACTCTGCTCTGTGTAACTGTACTTCTGCACCTTAGTCTTCAAGTCTGCTCCCTGCTACAGTCCTTCTGGACCCCAATCTCCAACGTCTACTCTCTGCACCAGTCCTTCTACATCCCAGTCTAGAACCTCTGCTCTCTGAAACCGTCCTTCTGCACCTCAGTCTCCAACCTCTGCTCTCTGCAACTGTCCTTCTGCACCTCAGTCTCCAACCTAAACTCTCTGTAACAGTGCTTCTGCACTTCTGTCTCCAACCTCTGCTCTCTGTAAGATTTTACTGCAACTTAGTCTCCAAACTCTGCTCTCTGTAACAGTCCTTCATTACCCCAGTCTCCAAACTCTGCTCTCTGCAACAATTCTTCTGCACCCCAGTCTCATACCTGTGCTCGCTATAACAGTCCTTGTGTAACCCAGTCTACAACATCTGCTTTCTGCAACAGTTTTTCTGTACCTCAGTCTGAAATCTCTTCTCTCTGCAATAATCCTTCTGCACGCAGTCCTTCTGTTCCTCAGTCTCAAAACTCTGCTCTCTGTAAGACCCTTCGGAAACCCAGTATTCAAACTCTGATGTCTGTAACAGTCTTTCTGCACCCAGTCTCTAAACTCTGCTCTCTGTAACAGGCCTTCTGTATCTCGTCTCCAAACTTTTCTCTCTGTACGAGGCCTTCAGAACCCCAGTCTCCAACTTCTACTCTCTGCAACGATATTCTGCACCCCATTCTCCAACCTCTGCTCTCTACAACAGTCTTTTTGCACCCCAGTCTCCAATATATGCTCTCTGAAAGATCTTTCTGCATACCAGTCTCCAACCTCTGCTGGCGATAACTGTCCTTCTGTAACGGATTCTCCAAACATTGCCCTCTGTAACGGTCCTTCTGCACCCCAGTCTCCAACATCTGCTTTATCTATCAGTCCTTCTGCACCCCAGTCTCCAAACTTTGCTCAATGTAACAGTCTTTCTGCACCTCAGTCTCCAACCTCTGCTTTCTGAAACAGTCCTTCTGCACCCAAGTCTCCAAATTCTGCTCTCTGAAACAGTCCTTCGACACCCTAGTCTTCAACCTCTGCTCTCTGCAACAGTCCTTCTAAAGCCCAGTCTCCATACTCTTCTCGCCCCAACGATCCTTCTGCACCCCATTCTTCAAACTCTGCTCTCCGCAACAGTCCTTCTACACTCCAGTCTCAATTCTGTGCTCGCCCCAATGATACTTCTGCACCCCAGTCTCCAACATATGTTCTCTACATCAGTTCTTCTGCACCCCAGTCTCCAACCTCTGCTCTCTGTAACAGTCCTTCTGTACTGCATCTGCAACCTCTGTTCTCTGTTAGGGTCCTTATGCACCCCAGTACCCAACATCTGCTTTCTGTATCAGTCGTTTTTCACCACAGTCTCCAAATTCTGCCATCTGTAACAGTTCTTCTGAAACTCACTCTCCAACATCTGCTCTCTGCAACAGTCATTCTCCACCCCAGTCTCCAAACTCTGCTCTCTGTAATAGTACTTGTGTACTGCATTTTCAAACTTCTGCTCTCTGTAAGGGTACTTCTGCACCCGAGTCTCCAACCTCTTCTTTCTGTATCAGTCCTTCTGAACCCCAGTCTCCAACCTGTGCTCTGTGTAACTGTCCTTCTGCACCTTAGTCTGCAACCTCTACTCTCTGCAACAGTCCTTCAACATCCCAGTGTAAAATCTCTGCTCTCTGCAACAGTCCTTCTGCACCCCAGTCTCCATCCTCTACTCTTTTCTACACTTCTTTTGCACCCCAGTCTCCAAAATCTGCTCTCTGCAACAGTCATTCTCCACCCCAGTCTCCAACTTCTGCTCTCTTTAACAGTCCATTTGTACTGCATTCTCCAAGCTCTGCTCTCGGTAAGGGTACTTCTGCACCCAAGTCTCCAACCTCTGCTTTCTGTGTCAGTCCTTCTGCACCCCAGTCTCCAACCTGTGCTCTGTGTAACTGTCCTTCTGCACATCAGTCTCCCACCTCCACCCTCTGTAACAGTTTTTCTGCACTTCAGTCTCCAACCTCTGATCTCTGTTAGATCCTTCTGCAACCCAGTCTCCAAACTCTGCTTTCTGTAACAGTCCTTCATTACCCCAGTCTCCAAACTCTGCTCTCTGTAACAGACCTTCTGCACCCAAGTCTCCAAATACTTCTCTCTACATCATTCCTTCTGCACACCAGTCTCCAACCTGTGCTTTCTGAAACTATCTTTCTGCATTCCAGTCTCATACCTGTGCTCTCTGCAGAGATCCTTCTTCACACCAGTCTCCAAACTCTGCTCTCTGCAACAGTCCTTGTGGACCCCAGTCTCCAACATCTTCTCTCTGCAAAAGTTCTTTTGTACCTCAGTCTGAAAACTCTGCTCTCTGCAATAATCCATCTGCAGCCCAGTCTCCAAACTCTGCTCTCTTTAACAGTCCTTCTGTACCTCAGTCTCCAATCTCTGCCCTATGAAACTGTCCATCTGCACACAAGTCTCCATCATCTGCTCTCTTAAACAGTCCTTCTACACCCAGACTTTAACCTCTGCTCTCTTCAACAGTCCATCTACACCCCAGTCTCTATACTCTGCTCGCCCCAACGATTCTTCTGCACACCAGTGTCCAACGTCTGCTCTCTGCAACAGTCCTTCTGTAAATCAGTCTCCAACCTCATCTCTCTGTAAGACCCTTCTGAAACCCAGTCTGCAAACTCTGCTCTCTGTAACAGTCCTTCTGCACCCCAGTCTCCAATCTCGTCTCTCTTTAACAGGCCTTGTGCACACCAGTCTCCAAACTCTGCTCTCTGTAAGAGGACTTCTGCACCCTAGTCTCCAACCTCTACTCTCTGCAAGAATCCTTCTGGACCCCAGTCTCCAACATCTGCTCTCTACAACAGTCCTTCTTCCCCCGGTCTCCAACCTCTGGTCTCTGGAAGATCTTTCTGCACACCAGTCTCTAAATGTTGCTCGCTGTAACAGTACTTATGCAACCCACACTCTGCTCTCCTTAACAGGCCTTCTGCACGCCAGTCTCAAACCTCTGCTCTCTGTAACACTCTTTTTGCACCTCAGTCTCCAACCTATGCTCTCTGCAACGATCCTTCTGCACCCTAGTCTCCAACGTCTCCTCTAAACAGTCCTTCTGCACCTCATTCTCCAAATTTTTCTCTCTGCAACAGTCCTTTTTCACCCAAGTCTCCAACCTCTACTCTCTGCAACAGTCCTTCTACACCCCAGTCTTAAAACTCTTCTCTGTGTAACAGTCCTTCTGCACTCCAGTCTCCAACCTCTGCTCTCTGTAACAATCCTTCTGCACCCCAGTCTCCAATCTCTGCTCTCCCTAACAGTCTTTCTGCACTATATACTCCAACCTCTGCTCTCTGTTACAGTCTTTCTATACCACAGTCTCCAACCTCTGCTCTCTGTAACGGTCTCTCTGTAAGCCAATTTCCAAAATCTGCTTTCTGTAACAGTCCTTCTGCACCTCAGTCACCAAACTCTGCTCTCTGTAACATTCCTGCTGCACTTCAGTCTTTAAACTCTGCTCTCTGTTACAGTCCTTCTGCACCTCAGTCTGATACCTCTGCTCTCTGCACTGTCCTTCTGCACCGCAGTCTCCAATCACTGCTCTCTGTAACATTCGTCCTGCACCACAGTCACAAACCATTGCTCTCTGTAAGATCTTTCTGCAACCCAGCCTCAAAACTCTTCCTCTCTGTAACAGTCCTTCTGCAACCCAGTCTCCAACCTCTGCTCTCTGTAGCAGGCCTTATGCACCCCAGTCTCCAAACTCTGCTCTCTGAAACCGTTTTTCTGCACGCCAGTCTGCAACCTCTGCTCTCTGTAATGTTCCTTCTGCACCCCAGTCTCACACCTCTGATTTCTGTATCATAATTTTTCACCACACTCTCTAACGTCTGCTCTGTGTAACAGTCCTTCTGATTCTCAGGCTCCAACCTCTGCTCTCTGCAACAGTCCTTCTACACCCCAGTCTCCAACCTCTGCTTTCTGCAACATTCCTTCTGCACCCCAGTCTCCAACCTGTGCTCTCTGTAACAGTCCTTCTGCACGGCAGTCTCCCACCTCTTATCTCTTTAGCGATCCTTTTGCAGCCGAGTCTCCACTTCTGCTCTCTTCACCGATTCTTCTACAACTCAGTCTCCAATCTCTGCTCTCTTCAACGATTCTTCTGCACCCCAGTCTCCAACCTCTGCTCTCTTTAACTGTTTTTCTGCACCTCAGAATCCAACTTCTGCTCTATGCAACCGTCCTTCTTCACCCCTGTCTCCAACCTCTGCTCTCTGAAACCATCCTTCTGCACCCCACTCTCCAACATCTCCTCTCCTTAACACTCCTTCTGAACTGCAGTCTCCAACCTCTCTTCTCTCTAAGGTCGTTCTGCACCCCAGTTTCCAAACTCTGTTCTCTGTAACATTCCTTCTCCAACCCAGTTTACAACCTCTGCTTTCTTCATCGGTCCTGCTGCAACCCAGTCTCCAACAACTCTTCTCTGCATCAGTCCTTCTACTCCCCAGTCTCCAACCTCTGCTCTCTGAAACAGTCCTTCTGTACCGCAGTCTCTAACCTCTTCTTTCTGTAATGGTCCTTCTGCACCCCAGTCTCAAACCTCTGCTTTCTGTATACATCCTTCTAAAACATGGTTTTCAACCTCTACTTTCTGTAACAGTCCTTCTGCACCTCAGTCACCAACCTCTGCTTTCTTCATCGGTCCTGCTGCAACCCTGTTTCCAACCTCTGTTCTCTGAAACAGTCCTTCAGATCCCCAATTTCCATTCTCTGCTCTCTGTAACAGTCCTTTTTTACCGTAGTCTCCAACTTCTGCACTCTGTAATGGTCCTTCTGCACCCTAGTCTCCAACCTCTGCGTTCTCTATCAGTCCTTCTGCACCACAGTCTCCAAACTCTGCTCTATGTTACAGTCCTTCTGCACCTCAGTCTCCAAACTCTGCTTTCTGTAAGATCCTTCTGCAACCAAGCCTCCAAATTCTGCTCTCAATAACAGTCCTTCTTCACCCCAGTCTCAAACCTCTGCTCTCTGCAACAGTCCTTATGCACCTCAGTCTGAAAACTCTGCTCTCTGCAACGATCGTTGTGCACCCCAGTCTCCAAACTCTGCTTTCTGTAACACTCCTTCTGCACCTCAGTCTCCAACTTCTGCTCTCTGTAAAAGTTTTTCTGCTCCCCAGTCATTAACATCAACTCTCTGAAACAGTCCTTCTACACCCCTGTCCAAATGCATAAGAATGAGACCTGAACTATCGCTCACCCTGCAAAAAATCAACTCAAAATGTATTAAAGACTCAGGCACTAGACCAGAAATTATGCAGTTACTAGGAAAAAACAAAGTCAATACTCCAACCTACAGGCAGAGGCAATGACTTTCTCAATAGGATGCCAAATCTCAGGAGATAACACCAAAAGTTAGCTAATAGGATGGCATCAAATTAAGAAGGTTCTGCACAGCAAAGGAGACAATTAGAATATGAAGAGAGAACCTATGGAAAGAGAGAAAATCTTTATGAGGTGCTCTTCTAAAAGAGGATGAATATTCAGAATATTAATAAAGAACTCAAAAAACTTAACATCAAACCCACAATCATTAAATAACCCAATTATCAAATAACCTAATTGCCATATGGGAAACTAAATTAACTAAACAGACACATCTTAGAAAAAAATATGTGAGTGGCCAACAAATATATGAAAATACTTGCAAGTCAAGACTACCCTGAGATTTCATCTCACTTCAGTGACAAAGGCAACCACCAAGAATACAAATAGAAATCAGTGTGACAAAGAGAGAATTGGAGAGAAAGGAGCACTCTCACCCTGTTGGTGGGCATGTAAATCAGCACAACCACCATGGAAATCGGGATGGAGGCTCCTCAGGAGTAGCCATGGACCACCCTGCGACCCAGCTCTACCTCTGCTTGGTATTTATCACAGCGGATCGAAATCATCATACTATAATGACACATACATGCCCATGAATCAGCCGAGGTGACATCAGTGGACGAATGAATAAAGAACATCTGGTATATGCACACTGGAATTTCATTCAGCCATAAAGAAGGACGAAATTATGTCATGCCGGAAGATGGATGGATCTTCAGAACATTAAGGGAAATAAGCTACTCAGAAAGTTAAGGGCCATATGTTTTTCCTCTGTTAAAGCTAGAGAGGGAAAAGTAAAGAAAGTTGGGAAGGGAGTCTAATCATGAAAGTTGAAGGAAGATCAGTAGAGTCAAGGCACCAGGGGAGAAGGTGAGGAAAAGGGAAATATTGGAATGATATTGGCCAAAGTTCACGGTTATTTTGTGTGCATGTTCAAATATGTGTCAGCAAATCTCTCCATTATGGACCACTACAATGCACCAATGAAGTGTGAAAAGAAGAGTTTCACATTACATGGGACAGGCACTATTCTAGGAGGGTGCCCATTTTTTCCCATCTATAAATACCACGATCATTTACCACTGTCAAAAATCTCTACAGATTCAAATGTTCTGATCACTGCTCCACCACATGGCCTGTTCTACTTCAGGGTCCCCAATTCTCACTGAAATAAGGGAGCTCGTTTCAACGATGCCATCTGTTAATGTCTTCCCAGGCTGCCGAGGGCAGCGGCTGGGGGTTTCACAAGGATCTGGTGCTGCCTTCTGAACGCATGTCCACGAGGCCTTAGTGAAGGCTGGTGCTCCAGGCCCTTCTCCAGATCCAGCTGTGAGGCCAGGGAAAAGGTCACATAACACGCCATCCAACACCTTATTTATTTCTGATCACCATCCTCTCCATTATTCCAGGATCATATTGGTCACTGAACTTAAGCAAACACTGAGTCCAGATTTCAGTCCATCAACAAAAGAGAGTCTAATAGCCACTCCTCATGGCTCAGGAAATTCCTTGGCCCTAACATTTCTGGTGATTACGTCCCTGTGACTGCATTCAAGATGATCCAGCAATATGTCCTGACTTCTTCGGTCTAGAAGACTCAAACAAATTTTCTTATATATTCTTAAGGCTCCTACTAACAAAATACAGTAAAATATTTACCTTTTATTTTGGTGTGACCCTTATACTCTCCTGGGCTATATTTTATACTTTTACCTGAGGTGTTCTAAGATCAGACCCCAATTAAGAGTCTGGTGACAATGTGGGATGATGGATGATCATCTTAAAGACAATTAGGCTGGGGATGTGGCTCAAGCTTGCCTGGCACGCATACGGCCCGGGTTCGATCCTCAGCACCACAGCACCACATACCAACAAAGATGTTGTGTCCGCCGAGATCTAGAAAATGAATATTAAAAATTCTCTCTCTCTCTCTCTCTCTCGCTCTCTCATTCTCTCTCTCTTTTTCTCTCCCCCTCTCCTCTCCTCTCCTCTCCTCTCTCACTCCGTCTAAAAAAAAAAAAAAGATAACTGCCCAGGTAGAGTCACCATAGGGTCTTCAATTTAGGGAAAGCTAGTCTCCTCGGAGGACGAGGTGCTGCTTCTGACAGCAAAGAGGGTTAATGGAGATTTCAGGGTTCAAGGCTCTGAGATTTGTCTAATTCCACTGGTATTTTGCCATTCTAATTAACAGGGTCTCAATCATTGTCCCACTAAAGTCCTAATTTACATAAGAGAGACCTGGAGAAATTGTGGATTTATAATTTTCTTTGTACTTCTGCAATTTGGAGAATTGGATGTTTTATTCTGATATTAACCTATATCAGTTTCCAGAGAGAAAATATTTCTGATGATCTGAACCTGACTTGAAGGAGGAAAATAATGTTGAACCCATCATTTTCTTTCTGTAAGTCTCCCACTCCAGTCAGTAACAGCAGTCTGTAGTCATGTTGTAATGTTCATTCCCACCCTGAAGGTCGATGGTGTTATTTCAAAGCTCAGTTTTGCATAGACATTTGATTTCAGGCCACGATAACTTAAAGTCTCTGTTGGGTCATTGCTCACCAGGAATTATCAGGTCTCTTTTACCATGGGCTGTGACATCATCAACATATTCAATTCCCTCAGGTCAGACATCAAACCTACCTCCTCAGATCTGTTATCTAGAACCATCTCTGATGTAATCCACTATTGTGGTCAGTGCCACCGTGGTCAGGTAGAGATGAAGAACAACTCTTGATGTCTTAGGGTAGAGGAAGTTGACAAAGAAAAAGGTTATGAAATGGTTGTGAGATCTGGAAGAAAAAAGAAAAATACGGCAGGTGACACCACCCATATATAGAAACCCTAGCTTCCCTGGAAAGAGACGCTCATTCCATGCTACTGTGACCTACATTCAGGAACAGCTGTCTAAAAGCCTGCACACACAGCTCCTGGAACCAAGGAGATTAGTTCCTGCCTCTACAGGCTGGTTTGCTGCTGCTTCTATGGGATCCAAAACAACCCGCTTTCTTCCTTTCCTTTCTTCCTCTCTGCCTAGTGTTTGGCTGATCTTGACAGAACCTCTTAAAATGGAGGCCTGCAGTCGCGGGAGTGTGGGAAACCAGGTTCTCGTACTTTCTGTCCCTCTGGTGTGGGGAGAACACAGAAGGACAGAGATGGTGCTGAACACCCACACAAGGTGTCCGATACACTTGAACCTGAAAGTGGGAAAAGGGTGTTTGTGAAAAGAGAGGAGAGAAAGGAGTATCAGAGATTTTAAAAGCGGGAGTTGGAGTTGAAGCTCCCGATACAGACTCTCTAACCAGGTGCCTACAAGTCCCTGGGAGGCATCTTTTTTCAGATGACTGTATACTCCAGTTTGAAGATTGGTCTAGACTTTGATCGTGCACACTCTGTTCTCTGAAACAGTCCTTCTGCACCCCAGTCTCCAATCTCTGCTCTCTGCAACAGTTCTTCTGCACTCCAGTCTCTAATCTCTGCTCTCTGATACAGTACTTCTGCAACCAAGTCTTCAACATCTGCTCTCTGTATCAGTCCTTTTGCACCTCAGTCTCCAACCTCTGCTCTCTGCAGCAGTCCTGTTACACGCCAGTAACCAAAATCTGCTCTGTATAATGATCCTTCTGCACCTTAGTTTCCAACCTCTGCTCTCTGAAACGATTCTTCTGCACCCCAGTCTCCAACATCTGATCTCTGTATCAGTCCTTCTGCACCAGAGTCTCCAAACTTTGCTCTCTGCCAAAGTTCTTATGCACTCAAGTCTTCAAACTCTGCTGTCTGCAACATTTCCTCTGCACACCAGTCTCCAACCTGTGCTCTCTGTAACAGTCCTTCTGCACCACAGTCTCCAACATCTGCTCTCTGCAACGATCCTTCTTCTATCCAGTCTGTAAACTCTGCTCTCTGTAAAAGTCCTTTTGTATCACAGTCTCCAACCTCTTCTCTTTGTAACGGTCCATCTGCTCTTCAATTGCCAACCTCTGTTTTCTGTAACAGTCCTTCTCCACCCCAGTCTCCAAACTCTTTTCTTTGCAACTATCTTTCTACACCTCAGTCTCCAACCTCTGCTCTCTGTAAAAGTCCTTCTGCACCTCAGTCTCCAATCTCTGCTCTCTGTAACAATCCTTCTGCACCTCTGTCTCCAACGTCTGCTCTCTGTAACAGTCCGACTGCACCCCAGTCTTTAATATCTGCTCTCTGAAATGGTCTTTCTGCACCCCAGTCTCCAACCACTTCTCTCTATAACGCTCCTTCTGCACCCCAATTTTCAACCTCTGCTCTCTGTAACAGTCCTTCTAAGCCTCAGTCTGAAACTTCTGCTCTCTGCAACAATCCTTCTAAACAACAGTCTCCAAACTGTGCTATCTGTAACAATCCTTCTGAACCCCAGTCTCCAACCTCTTCTCTCTGTAACAATCTTTCTGTACCTCAGTCTCCAACCTCTACTCTCTGTAACAGTCCTTCTGCATCTCAGTCTCCAACCTCTGCTCTCTGCAATAGTCCTTAAGCACCGCTGTCTCAAATTCTGGTCCCTGCAACAGTCGTTCTACACCCCAGTCTCAAACCTCTGCTATAAGCAACAGTCCTTCTGCACCTTAGTCTCCAACCTCTACTCTCTGCAACAAACCTTCTGCACCCCAGTCTCCAACATCTGCTCTCTGCAGCAGTCCTTCTGCACCTCAGTCTGAAAACTCTGCTCTCTGCAACGATCCTTCTTCACCTCAGTTCCCAAACTCTGATCTCTGCAATGGTACTTCTGAACTCCCGTATTCAACCTCTGCTCTCTGTAACAATCCTTCTGCACCTCAGTCTCCAACATCTGCTCTCTGAAAAAGTCTTTCTGCACTCCAGTCTCTAACATCTGCTCTCTGCAACAGTCCTTCTGCACGTCAGTCTCTAACCTCTACTCTCTGTAACATCCTTCTGCACCTCAGTCTCCAACATTTGCTTTTTGTAAGACTCTTCTGCAAACCAGTATCAAAACTCTGTAAATTGTAACAATCCTTCTGAACCCCTTCTCGAAACTCTGTTCTCTGTAACAGTCCTTCTGAACACCAGTCTCAATAATCTGCTTCCCACAAAGATCTTTCTGCACCCCAGTCTCCTTCCTCTGATCTCTGCAACAGTCCTACTCCACCCCAGTCTCCAACCTCTGCCCTCTCTAACAGTCCTCCTGTAGTGCACTCTCAAAAATCTGCTCTATGTAACGGTCCTTCTGCAACCAATTCTCCAATCTCTGCTCTCTGTAACACTCCTTCTGCACCTCTGTCTCCAAACTCTGCTCTCTGCAACAGTACTTCTGCACCTCAGTCTGAAAACTTTGTTCTCTGCAAGGATCCTTCTGCACCCCAGTCTCCAACCTCTGCTCTTTGTAACAGGCCTTTTGCACCCCATTCCCTAACCTCTGCTCTCTGTAATAGTGCTTCTTTACCTCAGTCTACAAACTCTGCTCTCTGCAAAAGTCCGTCTGCACCCCTGTCTCCAAACTCTGCTTACGGTATCACTCCATCTGCACCACAGTCTCCAAATTCTGCTCTCTGTAAGATCCTTCTGCATTACAGTTTCCAAACTCTGCTCTCTGTAACATTCCTTCTCCACCCCAGTATTTAACCTCTGCCTTCTGCAAGTGCCCTGTGGCACCCCAGTCTCCAACATCTGATCTCTGCAACACTGCTTTTGAACCCCAGTCTCCAAACTCTGCTCTCTGTAAGATCCATCTGAACCCCAGTCTCCAAACTCTACTCTCTGTAACAGTCCTTCTGCACCCCAGTCTCCAAACTCTGCTCTCCCTAACAGTCCTTCTGTACCTCAGTCTCCAAACTTTGCTCTGTGTAACAGTCTTTCTGCACCCCAGGTTCTAAAATCTGCTCTCTTGAACGATCCTGCTGGAACCCAGTCTCTAATGTCTGATTTTGCAACAGTCCTTCTGCACCACAGTCTCAAAACTCTGCTCTCTGTAAGATCTCTCTGCACTCCAGTTTCCCAACTCTGCTCTCTGTAACATTCCTTCTCCACCCCAATCTCCAACCTCTGTCCTTTGCAACATTTTTTCTTCTCCCCAGAATCCGAGATCTGCTCTCTGTAACAGTCCCTCTGTACCGCAGTCTCCAACCTCTGCTCTTTGTAACGATCCTTCTACACCAAAGTCTCCATCTCTGCTTTCTGTATCAGTCTGTCTGAACCCCAGTCTCCAACCTCTGTTCTCTGTATCTATCCTTCTGCACCTTAGTCTCTAACCTGTGCTCTATGTAAGAGTCCTTCTGCACCCCAGTCTCTAACCTCTGCTCACGGTAACAGACCTATACCGCAGTCTTCAACCTCTGCTCTCTGTAATGATCTTTCTGCAGCCCAGTTTCGAAACTCTGCTTTCTGTAACAGTCCTTCTGCACCTTAGTCTCCAAACACTCCTCTCTGTAACAGTCCTTCTACACCTTAATCCCCAACCTCTTTTCTCTGTAACAGTCCACCTGCACCTTAGTCTCCAAACTCTGCTCTCTGTAAGATCCTTCAGCAACCGAGTCTCCAAGCACTGCTCTGTATAACAGTCCTTCTCCACCCCAGTCTCCAAACTCTCCTCTCTGTAACTGGCCTTCTGCACGCCAGTCTCCAAACTCTGCTCTCTTCAACAACACTTCAGCACCCCAGTCTCCAAACTCTGTTCTCTGCAATGATCCTACTTCACCCCAGTCTCCAAACTCTGATCACTACAATAGTCCTTCTGCACCTCAGTCTCCAAATTCTGCTCTCTGTAAGATCCTTCTGCACCCCTTTCTTCTAGCTCTGCTCTATGTAACAGAACTTCTGCACCTCAGTCTCCAATCTCTGCTCTTTGCAACAGTCCTTCTGCACCACAGTCTTCAAACTCTTCTCTCTGTAAGAACCTTCTGCACCTCTGTCTCTTACCTGTTCTCCAGTTTCCAAATTCTTCTCTCTGTAACATTCCTTATTCACCCTAGTATTTAACCTCTGCTTTTTGCAAGTGTTATGCGGCACCCCAGTCTTCAAACTCTGTCCTCTACAACAGTCCTTCTGCTCCCCAGTCTCCAACAACTGCTCTCTGTAAAGGTCCTTCTTAACCCCAGTCTCAAACCTCTGCTCTCTGTATCTATCCTTCTGCACCTCAGTCTCCTACCTGTTCTCTCTGTAACATTTCTTCTGCACCCCAGTCTCCAAACTCTGCGCCCTGTAACAATTTTTCTATACCGCAGTCACCAAACTCTGATCTCTGTAATGGTCGTTCTGCACCCCAATTTCCAACCTCTGCTTTCTGTAACAGTCCTTCTGCACCTCAGTCTCCAAACTCTGCTCTCTGTAACAGTCCTTCTACACCTCAGTCTCCAACCTCTGCTCTCTGTAACAGTCCTTCTGCACCTCAGTCTGACACCTCTGCTCTCTGCACGATCCTTCTGCACCCCAGTCTCAAAACATTGCTCTCTGTAAGAGTCCACCTGCACCTCAGTCTGCTCCCTGTAACAGGCCTTCTGCAAGCCAGTCTCCAAACTCTTCTCTCTGTAGCAGGCCTTCTGCACCTCAGTCTCTAAAATCTGCTCTTGGCAATGATCCAACTGCACCCGACTCTCCAACTTCTGATCTCTGCAACAGTCCTTCTGCACCTCAGTCTCCAAATTCTGCTCTCTGTAAGATGCTTCTGCAGCCCTGTATCCAACCTCTGCTCTCTGTAACAGTCCTTCTGCACCTCAGTCTCTTACCTCTGCTCTCTCTCACAGTCCTTCTGAACCTCAGTCTCCCAACTCTGCTCTCTGTAAGATCCTTTTGCAACCACGTCTTTAAACTCTGCAGTCTGTAAGAGTACTTCTGCACAACAGTCTCCAACCTCTTCTCTCTGCAACGATTCTTCTCCAACCCAGTCTCCAACATCTGCTCTCTGCAACAGTCCTGCTGCACAACAGTCTCTAAAGTCTTCTCTCTGGAACAGTCCTTCTTCACCCCAGTCTTCAAACTCTGCTCTCTGCAACGATCCTTCTGGACCCCAGTCTCCAATGTCTGCTCTCTGCAACAGTCCTTCTGCTCCCCAGTCTCGAACATCTGCTCTCTGTAACAGTCCTTCTGTACCGCAGTCTCCAACCTCGGCTCTTCGTAACGGTCCTTCTACACCCCAGTCTCCAACCTCTGCTTTCTGTATCAGTCTGTCTAAAAACCAGTCTCCAACATCTTTTTTTCTGTATCTATCATTCTGCACCTCAGTCTCCAACCTGTGCTCTATGTAAGAGTCATTCTGCACCCAAGTCTCCAACATCTGTTCTGGATAAGAGTCCTATATGACAGTCTCCAACATCTGCTCTCTGTAAAAGTCCTTTTGCACCCCAATTTCAAAACTCTGCTTCCTGTAACAGTCCTTCTGCACCTGAGTCTCCAAACTCTGCTCTCTGTAACAGTCCTTCTACACCCCAGTCTCCAAACTCTGCTTTCTGTATCAGTCTTTCTGAACCCCAGTCTCCAATCTCTGTTCTCTGTATCTATCCTTCTGCACCTCAGTCTCCAACCTCTTCTCTATGAAACAGTCCTTCTATACTTCAGTCTTCAAACTCTTCTCTCTGTAAAGATTTTTCTGCAGCACATACTCCAAACTCTGCTTTCTGTATCAATCCTTCTGCACCCTAGTCTCCAAATTCTGCTCTCTCTAAAAGTCTTTCTGCACCTCAGTAACCAACCTCTGCTCTCTGTAACAGTCCTTCTGCACTCCAGTCTCCAAACTCTGCTCTCTGCAACACTCCTTCTGCACCCCAGTCTCCAACGTCTTCTCTCTGCAAATGTCCTTCTGCACCCCAGTCTGCATACTCTGTAACCTGTAACAATCCTCCTGCCCCTTAGTCTCCAAACTCTGCTCTCTGCAACAGTCCTTCTGCACCCCAGTCTCCAACCTCTGCTCTCCGCAACAGTCCTTCTGCACTCCAGTCTCCAAACTCTGCTCTCTGCAACAGTCCTTCTGCACCCCAGTCTCCAACCTCTGCTCTCTGCAAAAGTCCTTCTTCACCTCAGTCTCCAACCTCTTCTCTCTGCAACAGTCCTTCTGCACCGAAGTCTGAAAACTCTGCTCTCTGCAACAATCATTTTGCAACACAGTCTCCGAACTCAGCTCTCTGTAAGAGTGCTTCTGCACCTCAGTCTCCAAACTCTGCTCTCTATAATATCATTCTGCACCCCAGTCTATAAACTGTGCTATCTGTAAAACTCCTTCTGCATCCCAGTTTTTAACATCTGCTCTCTGTAACAGGACTTCAGCACCCCAGTCTCCAATCTCTGCTCACTGCAACACTTCCTCTACACCCTAGTCTCCAAACTGTGCTCGCTGTAACTGTCTTTCTTATCCCAGTCTCCAAACTCTGCTCTCTGTAACGATCCTTCTGCACCTCAGCACCTCAGTCTCCAACCTCTGCTCTCTGCAATGATCCATCTGCACCACAGATTCTAACCTCTGCTCTTTGTAACAGTGCTTCTAAACCTCAGTCTCCAACCTCTTCTCTCTGTACGAATCCTCTGCACCTCAGTCTAAAACCTCTGGTCTCTGTAACAGTCTTTCTGCACCTCAGTATCCAACCTCTGTTCTTGTAACAGGGTTTCTGCACCCCAGTCTTTAACCTCTGCTCTCTGTAACAGTTCTTCTGCACCCCAATCTCGAATCTCTGCTCTCTGTAAAAGTCTTTTTGCATCCCAGTATTCAAACTCTTCTCTATGCAACGATCCTTATGCATCTCAATATCCAACCTCTGCTCTCTGCAACAGTCCTTCTGCACCCCAGTCTCCATACTCTGCTCTCTGTAAGATCCTTTTGCATCCCTTTCTCCAACCTCTCTTCTCTCTAACGGAACCTCTGTACCCCAGTATCCAACCTCTGCTCCCTGTAAAAGTCCTTCTGCACCTCACTCTCCAACCTTTGATCTCTGTAATGGTCCTTCTGTACCCCAGTCTCCAACCTCTGCTCTCTCTAACAAACTTCTGCACCTTAATCTCAAACGTCTTCTCTCTGTAAGAGTTCTTCTGCACCCTAGTCTCTAACATCTGCTCTCTACAATGGTCCTTCTGCACCAAAGCCTCCAAACTCTGCTCTCTCTAACAGTCCTTCTGTACCGCAGTCTCCAACCTCTTCTCTCTGTAACAGTCCTTCTGCACCTCAGATTCCAACCTCTGCTCTCTGTAACAGTCCTTCTGCACCTCAGATTCCAAACTCTGCTCTCTGTAACAGTCCTTCTAAGCCTCAGTCTGAACCTCTTCTCTCTGCAACGATTCTTCTGCACCTCAGTCTCCAAACTCTGCTTCGTATAACTGTCCTGCTGCACCCCAGGCTCTAACCTCTACTCTCTGCAACGATCCTTCTGCACCTCATTCTCCAACCTCTGCTCTCTGCAATGATCCTTCTGCACCCCAGTCTCCATCCTCGTCTCTCTGTAATAATCATTTTCACCCCTGTCTCCAACATCTCCTCTCTCTAAAAGTCTTTCTGCACCTCAGTCTCAAATCTTTGCTCTCAGAAATGATCTTTCTGCACCTCAGTCTCCAACCTCTGCTCTCTTTAATAGTCCTTCTGCACCCAGTCTCCAAACTCTGCTCTCTGTAACAGTCCTACTGCACCTCAGACTCCAACCTCTTCTCTGTGTAACAGTCCTTCTAAGCCTCAGTCTGAATCCTCTGCAATTTTCAAGGATCCTTGTGCACCTCAGTCTCCAATCTGTGCTATCAGTAACGATCCTTCTGCATCCCAGGCTCCAAAATCTGCTCTCTGTAACAGTTATTCTGTACCGCAGTCTCCAACCTCTGCTCTCTGCAACAGTCTTTCTGCACCCCAGTTTCCAACCTCTGTTCTCTGCAACTATCCTTAGCACTCCAGGCTTCAAACTCTGCTCTCTGGAACAGTTCTTCTGTACCGCAGTCTCCAAACTCTGCTGTGTGTAACGGTCATTCTGCACCCCAGTCTCCAAACTCTACTTTCTTTTTTTTTTTTTTTTTATTGTTAGTCATTCAAAACATTACACAGTTCTTAATACATCATCTTTCACAGTTTGATTCAAGTGGGTTATGAACTCCCAACTTTACCCCGTATACAGATTGTTGTTTCACATCAGTTACCCTTCCATTGATTGACATATTGCCTTTCTAGTGTCTGATGTATTCTGCTGTCTGTCCTATTCTCTACTATCCCCCCTCCCCTCCCCTCCCCTCCCCTCCCCTTTTCTCATCCCTGTTTAATGTAAATCTTCTTCTCAACTCTTCATCCTTGCCCTGTCCTTGTTTACTCCCCTTATATCAAAGGGGTCATTTGGTATTTGTTTTTTAACGATTGACTAGCTTCACTTAGCATAATCTGCTCTAATGCCATCCATTTCCCTCCAAATTCTATGATTTTGTCGTTCCTTAATGCAGAGTAATACTCCATTGTGTATAAATGCCACATTTTTTTTATCCATTCATCTATTGAAGGGCATCTAGGCTGATTCCATAATCTTGCTATAGTGAATTGTGCTGCTATGAACATCGTTGTAGCAGTGTCTCTGTAACATGCTCTTATTAGGTCTTTAGGGAATAGACCGAGAAGGGGAATAGCTGGGTCAAATGGTGGTTCCATTCCCAGCTTTCCAAGAAATCTCCATACTGCTTTCCAAATTGGCTGCACCAATTTGCAGTCCCACCAGCAATGAACAAGAGTGCCCTTTTCCCCGCATCCTCTCCAGCACTTATTGTTGTTTGACTTCCTAATGGCTGCCAATCTTACTGGAGTGAGGTGGTATCTTAGGGTAGTTTTGATTTGCATTTCTCTAACTGCTAGCGATGGTGAGCATTTTTTCATGTACTTATTGATTGATTGTATGTCCTCCTCTGAGAACTGTCTGTTCAGGTCCTTGGCCCATTTATTGATTGGGTTATTTGTTATCTTATTGTCTAATTTTTTGAGTTCTTTGTATATTCTGGTTATTAGGGCTCTATCTGAAGTGTGTGGATTAAAGATTTGTTCCCAGGATGTAGGCTCCCTGTTTATCTCTCTTATTGTTTCTTTTGCTGAGAAAAAACTTTTTAGTTTGAGTAAGTCCCATTTGTTGATTCTAGTTATTAACTCTTGCGCTATGGGTGTCCTATTGAGGAATTTGGGGCCCGATCCCACAGTATGTAGATCATAACCAACTTTTTCTTCTATCAGATGCCATGTCTCTGATTTAATATCAAGCTCCTTAATCCATTTTGAGTTAACTTTTGTGCATGGCGAGAGATAGGGGTTCAGATTCATTTTGATGCAAATGGATTTCCAGTTTTCCCAGCACCATTTGTTGAAGATGCTATCCTTCCTCCATTGCATGCTTTTAGCCCCTTTATCAAATATAAGATAGTTGTAGTTTTGTGGATTGGTTTCTGTGTCCTCTATTCTGTACCATTGGTCCACCCGCCTGTTTTGGTACCAGTACCATGCTGTTTTTGTTACTATTGCTCTGTAGTATAGTTTGAAGTCTGGTATCGCTATACCGCCTGATTCACTCTTCCTGCTTAGCATTGTTTTTGCTATTCTGGGTCTTTTATTATTCCATATGAATTTCATGATTCTTTTATCTATTTCTACAAGAAGTTCCATTGGGATTTTGATTGGCATTGCATTGAACTTATAGAGAACTTTTGGTAATATCGCCATTTTGATGATGTTAGTTCTACCTATCCATGAGCAGGGTATATTTTTCCATCTTCTAAGGTCTTCTTCTATATCTTTCTTTAGGGTTCTATAATTTTCATTATATAAATCTTTCACCTCTTTTGTTAGGTTGATTCCCAAGTATTTTATTTTTTGGGGGGATATTGTGAATGGAGTAGTTGTCCTCATTTCCGTTTCAGAGGATTTGTCACTGATATACAGGAATGCCTTTGATTTATGCGTGTTGATCTTATATCCTGCCACTTTGCTGAATTCATTTATTAGCTCTAATAGCTTCTTTGTAGACCCTTTTGGGTCTGCTAGGTATAGGATCATATCATCTGCAAATAGTGATAATTTAAGTTCTTCTTTTCCTATTTTTATGCCTTTAATTTCTTTTGTCTGTCTAATTGCTCTGGCCAGTGTTTCGAGGACTATGTTGAACAGAAGTGGTGAGAGAGGGCATCCCTGTCTTGTACCAGATCTTAGAGGGAATGCCTTCAATTTTTCTCCATTCAGAATGATGCTGGCCTGTGGCTTATTGTAGATTGCTTTTACAATGTTGAGGTATGTTCCAGTTATCCCTAATTTTTCTAGAGTTTTGAACATAAAGGGATGCTGAACTTTGTCGAATGCTTTTTCTGCATCTATCGAGATGATCATATGGTTCTTATTTTTAAGTCTATTGATGTGGTGAATAACATTTATTGATTTCCGTATATTGAACCAGCCTTGCATCCCAGGGATGAATCCTACTTGATCATGATGTATAATTTTTTTGATATGTATTTGAATCCGATTCGCCAGAATTTTATTGAGGATTTTTGCGTCAAGGTTCATTAGAGATATTGGTCTGTAGTTTTCTTTCTTTGAAGTGTCTTTGTCTGGTTTCGGAATCAGGGTGATGTTGGCCTCGTAGAATGAATTTGGAAGTTCTCCCTCTTTTTCTATTTCCTGAAATAGCTTGAAAAGTATTGGTGTTAGTTCCTCTTTAAAGGTTTTGTAAAACTCTGCTGTATACCCATCCGGTCCTGGGCTTTTCTTAGTTGGTAATCTTTTGATGGTTTCTTCTATTTCCTCTATTGTTATTGGTCTGTTTAGGTTGTCTATATCCTCCTGACTCAATCTGGGCAGGTCATAAGACTTAAGGAATTTATCTATGCCTTCACTATCTTCTATTTTATTGGAGTATAAGGATTCAAAATAATTTCCGATTATCTTCTGTATTTCTGAAGTGTCTGTTGTGATATTACCTTTTTCATCCCGTATGTTAGTAATTTGAGTTCTCTCTCTTCTTCTCTTCGTTAGCATGGCTAAGGGTCTGTCAATTTTATTTATTTTTTCAAAGAACCAACTTTTAGTCCTGTCAATTTTTTCAATTGTTTCTTTTGTTTCAATTTCATTTATTTCAGCTCTGATTATAATTATTTCTTGCCTTCTACTTCTTTTGCTGTTGTTTTGCTCTTCTTTTTCTAGGATTTTGAGATGAAGTATGAGATCATTTATTTGTTGGTTTTTTCTTTTTTTGAGGAATGAACTCCAAGCAATGAATTTTCCTCTTAGAACTGCTTTCAATGTGTCCCATAGATTCCGATATGTTGTGTCTGTGTTTTCATTTAACTCTAGGAATTTTTTAATTTCCTCCTTGATGTCTTCTAAAACCCATTGATCATTCAGCAACCTATTGTTCATTCTCCAAGTGATGCTTGATTTTTCCTTCATTCTTTTATCATTGATTTTCAGTTTTATTCCATTATGATCAGATAAGATGCATGGTATTATCTCTACCCCTTTATATTGTCTAAGAGTTGCCCTGTGACATAATATATGGTCTATTTTTGAGAAGGTTCCATGTGCTGCTGAGAAAAAAGTGTAACTACTTGATTTGGGGTGGTATAGTCTATATATGTCAATTAAGTCTAGGTTGTTAATTGTGTTATTGAGTTCTATAGTTTCTTTATTTAACTTTTGTTTGTAAGATCTGTCCAGTGGTGAGAGAGGTGTGTTGAAGTCTCCCATGATTATTGTATGGTGGTCTATTAGACTCTTGAACTTGAGGAGAGTTTGCTTGATAAACACAGCCGCACCATTATTTGGGGCATATATATTTATGATTGTTATGTCTTGTTGGTGTATGGTTCCCTTGAGCAGTATGAAGTGTCCTTCTTTATCCCTTTTGATTAACTTTGGTTTGAAATCTATTTTATTAGATATGAGTATGGACACTCCTGCTTGTTTCCGCATTCCATATGAGTGGTATGATTTTTCCCAACCTTTCACCTTCAGTCTATGAATATCTTTTTCTATCAGATGCGTCTCCTGTAGGCAGCATATTGTTGGGTCTTCTTTTGTGATCCATTCTACTAGCCTGTGTCTCTTAATTGGTGAATTTATGCCATTAACATTTAGGGTTATTATTGAGATATGATTTGTTCTTCTAGCCATATTTGTTTATTGATGTTTCTAAACCTGATTTGTTATCCTCTTTGACTATTTTTCCCCCTTTACTGTCCTATCTCCCATTGTTGGTTTTCAGTGTTATTTTCCATTTCCTCTTCCTGTAATGTTTTGCCAAGGATTTTTTGAAGAGATGGTTTTCTAGCTGCAAATTCTTTTAACTTTTGTTTATCATGGAAGGTTTTAATTTCATCTTCTATCCTGAAGCTTAATTTCGCCGGATACACGATTCTTGGTTGGAACCCATTTTCTTTCAGTGTTTGAAATATGTTATTCCAGGATCTTCTAGCTTTCAGGGTCTGTGTTGAGAGATCAGCTGTTATCCTGATTGGTTTGCCCCTAAATGTAATCTGCTTTCTTTCTCTTGCAGCTTTTAAAATTCTCTCCTTATTCTGTATGTTGGACATCTTCATTATAATGTGTCTAGGTGTGGATCTCTTATGATTTTGCACATTCGGCGTCCTGTAGGCTTCTAGGATTTGTGATTCTGTCTCATTCTTCAAGTCTGGGAAGTTTTCTTGTATAATCTCACTGAATAGTCTGTTTATTCCTTTAGTTTGGAGCTCTGTGCCTTCCTGTATCCCAATGACTCTTAAATTTGGTCTTTTGATATTGTCCCATAATTCTTGGATGTTCTGCTCATGGTTTCTTAGCAGACTTGCTGAGCTGTCTATGTTCTTTTCCAGTTGAAATACTTTGTCTTCATTGTCTGATGTTCTCTCTTCTAAGTGATCTAATCTGATGTTAGTATTCTCAATTGAGTTTTTAAGTTGGTTTAATGATTCCTGCATTTCCAGGATTTCAATTTGTTTGTTTTTTATTACCTCTATCTCCCTGTGAAATTGATCTTTTACTTCCTGGATTTGTTTGTTAATGTGATCTTTCATTGTCTGATTTTGCTGTCTCATGTCTTCCTTGAGACTCCAGATCATCTGAAGCATATATATCCTGTACTCTTTATCTGACATTCCGTCTGTTGCAGCTATTACCTCTTCTAAAGTTGAGTTGACCTGCATTGCTTGTGGACCTTTCTTTCCTTGTCTTTTCATACTGCTCGCGTTTCTTCCTGCTTGGTGCAACTGTTGTGTTTTTGAAATTTACCTCCTATTTATTTATATTGCTCTTGT
Source organism: Ictidomys tridecemlineatus (assembly GCF_052094955.1). Classification (NCBI taxonomy): domain Eukaryota; kingdom Metazoa; phylum Chordata; class Mammalia; order Rodentia; family Sciuridae; genus Ictidomys; species Ictidomys tridecemlineatus. Next base: position 4,525 of record NW_027522846.1, on the reverse strand, counting down.
ATAGTTGGGAAGTCTCCCTTGCAGGGCGGGTAGTGGCTGTGCTCCTCCCCTAATTAGGGTGGTCTGTCTACCACGCTAATTGGTCGCAGGTCTGCCCCCACTGCAGGCACTGGTGGCTGTTCTGCTCTGACCCCACTCCAATTGTGGTAACATAACTACCACACCCTGGGGTCGTTGGTCCTGATCTGGATGTGGGTGGCGGCTCTGCTGTGCCCCCACTCCAATTGGTGTGACGTGTCTACCACGCTGGCAGACCTCTAGGCCGGTGGGTCGCAGTTCTGCACAGCCCCCACTCCCAATGGGGGTACCTGACTACCTCTCCAACGGGTCGCTGAGCCCCCTCCGGACCCGGGCGGCGACCCTGCTCCACCCCCACTCTAACCAGTGTGACGCGACTGCCTCAGTGTTACGTGTCCACCACGTTGGCAAGCTACCTGGCCTGTCTTGCCAGTGGGTCGCTGGTCCTATTCTAAGCGTGGGCGGCTTCTCTCTTCAGCACCAGCTGCATTTGGGGTTTCATGGTACCACGCCGGCGGGTCACTTGGCCTGCTCTGGGCGCAGGTGGAAGCTCCGCTCTGCCCCCACAGCACCCAGCAGGACCCTGGCCGAGAAGCAGTCACCGCCGGTTCCCTAGCCTTGGGCCAAAGCAGCTTAGGTAGCAAGAACCCCACCTTTCCCATCCAGATACACTCTCTCCGCTGGGAGCTGGCCCCAGCGAGCGACCCCCGGGGTTCCCCAGCCCCAGGCCAAAACTGTCCCCCGGGAGTCAGAACCCAGTCGCCCCAAGCTCAGCGCACGCTCCACTCGGAGCTCGCCTTCACAGGCAGTCTCCGCAGATTCCTCAGACCTGGGCCCGGTTAGCCCCGGGAACCCAAGTCCCGGGAACCCAAGTCCCGCTGCTCAGTGCCCGGTGCACGCCTTGCCAGGCACGAGCCTTCAAGAGTATTCTCCACAGGATCCCTAGTCCCGATCCTGAGCAAGAAATCTGTCTGCTAGACGAAGGCAAATACCAGCCTGAATTCACCTGTTCCGTAGCTGAATGAGCTGAGATCAGCAGAACAATGGGATGATTACATCATCTCTCCAAGATGGAGGCCGCCGTCCTCCGTGGTCAGACCGGTGACTGGAACCGCCGCTTCTCTCCTCTGTCTCAAGCCGGAACTCCGCACCAAGCGCTGCCGATGTATCGCTGGCAGGAGCCCTCCGAATCCGTATCGCTGTTCTCCCTCTCCTCGCTGTTCTCCCGCTCCGGCTCCCTGCCGATCCCCAGCGCGCGCCGCAGACAACCCTGCCGCGGAGCTATCAGGCTATGCGACCCTCCGTGCGGAGAAATGGAGCTCCCACTGCCGAATCTCGCACAATGGAAACCTGTCTATTAGATTCTGTAGCGCCTCAATTTCACTGGAAATTCCCAACAAGATATCTTTCAGCCGTTTCATATCTTCTTTCATTGGCTCAGTGATGCGGCGCACTGGGGTGATGCACTCCCTTCGCCGCCATCTTTCCTATCCCAAACTCTACTTTCCATATAAGTTATTCTGCACCCAGTCTCCAAATGCTGCTCTCTGTAACAGTCCTTCTGCACCTCACTCTCCAAACTTTGCTCTCTGAAACAGTCCTTCTGCACCCCAGTCTGCAAACTCTGCTCTCTGTAACAGGCCTTCTGCAACCCGCTCTCCAAACTCTGCTCTCTGTAACAGGCCTTTTGCACCCTAGTCTCCAACCTCTTCTCTCTGCAGCGATGCTTCTTAACCTCAGTCTCCAAACTCGGCTCTCTGCAACAGTCCTTCTGCACCCCAGTCTCCAACCTCTTCTCTATGTAACAGTCCTTCTGCACCCCAGTCACCAACCTCTACTGTCTGCAACAGTTCTTCTGAACCCAGTTACCAAAATATGCTCTGTGTAACGAGCCTTCTGCACCTTAGTTTCCAAACTCTGCTCTCAACAACGATCCTTCTGCACCCCAGTCTCCAACCTCTGCTCTCTGTATCAGTCCTTCTGCACCCAAGTCTCCTAACACTGCTCTCTGCAACATTTCTTCTGAACCACAGTCTCCAACCTGTGCTCTCTGTTATAGTCCTTCTGCACCCTAGTCTCCAACATCTGCTCTCTGCAATGATCCTTCTTCTACCCAGTCTCTAAACTCTGCTCTCTGTAAAGGACCTTTTGTATCGCAGTATCCAACCTATTCTTTTTTTAACGGTTCATCTGCTCCCCAATTGCCAAACTCTGCTTTCTGTAACAGTCCTTCTGCACCCCAGTCTCCAAACTCTTCTCTCTGCAACGATCCTTCTGCACCTCAGTCTCCATCCTTTGCTCTCTGTAATGGTCCTTCCGCACCCCAGTCTCCAATCTATGCTCTCTGTAACAATCCTTCTGCACCTCTGTCTCCAACGTCTGCTCTCTTTAACAGTCCTGCTGTTCCGCAGTCTCCAAACTCTTCTCTCTATACCGGTACTTCCGCACCCCATTTGCCAACCTCTGCTTTCTGAAACAGTCCTTCTGCACCTGAGACTCCAACCTCTGCTCTCTGTAACAGTCCTTCTAAGCCTCAGTCTGAAACCTCTGCTCTCTGCAACAATCCTTCTAAACCCCATTCTCCAAACTATGATATCTGTAACAATCCTTCTGCACACCAGTCTCAAACATCTGCTCTCTGTAACAGGTCTTCTGCAACTCAGTCTCCAAAGTCTGCTCTCTGTAACAGTCATTCTGCACCTCAGTCTCCAACCTCATCTTTCTGCAACGGCCCTTCTGCATCCTAGTATCCAACATCTGTTCTCTGCAGCCGTCCTTCTGCAACCCAGGCTAATAACTCTGCTCTCTGCAACCATCCTTCTGCACCCCAGTCGCCAACCTCTGTTCTGTGCAAAAGTCCTTCTACACACCAGTCTCAAACATCTGCTCTCTGCAATGATCCTTCTGCATCCCAATCTCCAACGTCTGCTCTCTGCAACAGTCCTTCTACACAACAGTCTCCAACTTCTACTCTCTGCTACAGTTCTTCTGCACCCCAGTCTCCAACCTCTGCTCTCTTCAACATTTCTTCTGCACCCCAGTCTCCAACCTGTGCTCTCTGTAACTATCCTACTGCACCCCGGTCTCCAAACTCTGCTCTCTGTAGCGATCCTTCTGCACCTCATTCTCCAACCTCTGCTCTCTGCCACAATCCTTCTGCACCCCAGTCTCCAACGTCTGTTCTCTGCAACAGTCTTTCTGACCCCAGTCTCCAGCCTCTGCTCTCTGTAACATTCTCCTTCACCCCAGTTTTTAAACTGTGCTCTAGGTGACATTCCTTCTGCACCCTAGTCTCCACCCTCTGCTCTTTGTAACAGTACTTCTGTACTGCAGTCTTCATTCTCTGCTCACTGCAACATTTTTCTGCAACCCAGTCTCAAAACTCTTCTCTCTGTAACTGTCTTTCTGACCCTAGTTTTTAACCTGTACTCTATGTAACGATCCTTCTGCAACTCAGTTTCCAACCTCTGTTCTCTGCAACGATTCTTCTGCACCACAGTTTCCAACCTCTGCACTCTGTAAGAGTCCTTCTACACCTAGTCTCCAAACTCTTCTCTCTGTAAAAATCCTGCTGCACCTCACTCTCCAACTTCTGCTCACTGTAACAGTCCTTCTGCACCTCAGTCTCCAACCTCTGCTCACTGTAACAGTTCTTCTGCAAGGCAATCTCGAATCTCTGCTCTCTTTAACAGTCTTTCTACACCCCAGTCTCCAACCTTTTTTCTCTGCAAAGATCCTTCTGAACCTCAGTCTCCAACCTATGCTCTCTGCAACAGTTTTTCTGCACCCCAGTCTTCAGAATCTGCTCTCTGTAAGATCTTTTTGCATCCCTTTCTCCAAATCTTCCTCTCTTTAAAAATCTTTCTGCACCCCAGTATCCAAACTCTGCTCTCTCTAAACGTTTTTCTGCACCTCAGTCTCCAATCTTTGCTCTCTGAAATGGTCCTTCTCTACCGCAGTCTCCAACCTCATCTCTCTCTATCAATCCTTCTGCACCTCAGTCTCCAATGTCTGCTCTCTGTAACAGTCCTTCTGCATCCTAGTCTCCAACATCTGTTCTCTAAAACGGTCCTTCCGCACCAAAGTCTCCAAACCCTGCTCTTTCTAACAGTACTTCTGTACTGCAGTCTCCAACCAATTCTCTCTATAACGGTCCTTCTGCACCGCAATTGCCAACCTCTGCTTTCTGTAACAGTCTTTCTACACCTCAGATTCCAACCTCTGCTCTTTGTAACAGTCTTTCTAAGCCTCAGTCTGAAACCTCTGCTGTCTGCAACAATCCTTCTGCACCCCAGTCTCCAAACTGTGCTATCTAAAACAATCCTTCTGTACCTCAATCTCCAACCTCTGCTCTCTGTAACAGGTCTTCTGCACCTCAGTCTGCAAACTCTGCTCTCTGTAACGGGCCTTCTGCACCCCATTCTCCAACCTCTTCTCTCTGCAACAATCCTTCTGAACCTCACTCTCCAACCTCTGCTCTCTGCAATGATCTTTCTGCATTCCAGTG